>NW_016804437.1:83411-86351 GCF_001698545.2 Rhinopithecus bieti | reverse complement strand
ACTTCTTTTTAAGACATTTGATGAAATTCACAGTGAAACCATCTGGGCCTGGATATATTTTTTATGAGAAGGTTTTCGGAGAGGAATTTAATTTTTTTATATAGATTTAAGGCTATTCAGAGTTTCTATTTCATATTGTTGCAGTTTCAGTGACTGTTTTTTTAATAGTCACTTTTTATTATAAAAATATCATTTGTTTATTTTATCTAAGTTTTCAAGGTGACACAAAGTTGTTTATAATATTGCCTTAGTATTCTTATTATATCTATAGGATTTGTAATGCTATCCTGTATTTCTTTCTGGTATTGGTAATTTGTGTTTTTACATTTTTCTTTTTTGAGATAAGTCTTGCTACAGCATTATCAATTTTAATGATCTTTTCAGATAGTCAACTGCTGGACTGAATTGATTTTTCCTAGTGTTTGCCTACCTTCAATTTTATTTATGTATGCTCTTGTCTTTATTACTTCACTTTTTCTACCTACTTTGGGTTTAATTTACTTGTCTTTTAAAATCTTCTTAAGGTTAGAAACTTATATAATCTATTTTAAACATTTTTTTAGCATAAACATTTGTATTATACAATTTTTTTCCAACTCCCTTAGCCACATCCCACAAATTTTTATGTGCTGTATTTTCATCATTATTTAGTTGAAATAATTTTCCAGTTACCATTGTGATTTATTATTTGGTTTATGGTGTATTTAGAAATGTGTTAATTTCCATATATTAGTACTTTTAAAACATAACTTATTGTTGTTCATTTCTAACTTAATTCCACTGTGATTGAAGAACATGCATACTCTGTAAGAGCTCACATTGTGTAATTTATTGGGACATATTTTATGTCTTATTTTTAATTTAGTTATTCTACCAATGCAGAAAAAGGAATGTAAAAGTCCCTGATTTCTCACTTTTATTATGGATTAGTACATTTCTTTATTCTGTCGGGGTTTGCTTATGTATTTTGAAGATTTTTTCTTAGGTGTAGATACATTTATAGTTGTTTATGTCTCCTTGATGAATTGACCGCTTCGTCATTATAAAATGTCCTTCTTTATCTTTGAGGATACTCTTTGTTTTATAGTCTATTCTGTCAATAGAGCAACTTCATCTTTCTTTCTTAGCTTTTCCATTCTTTTATTTTCAACCTGTGTTTTGTATTTAAAATGTATCTCTTATAGACAACACATAGATGTCCCTTGATTTTTATCCAATTTGACAGTTGTAGCCTTTTAATTGAACTATTTATTCCCTTTACGTTCAATATATATATTGATATGCTTAAGTTTATGCCTTCTCTTTGGTATGTATTTTCAATTTGTCCCATCTGTTTTTTTTCTGCTCTGTTTTTCCCTTCATGCTTTCTTTTGGGTTAATCAAATATTTTTTAGTCCTTCATTTTAATATTATTGTCATTTAAGTACTGTATATTCTTTTTTTAGGGGTGTTTTAGGGATCATAATATGTACCTTTATTCCAATCTACTTAGAGTTAGTTTTTCTACTTACAAAATATGGAAACTTTGCTTTGCAACAGTTTATTTTCATTTATCCCCCATCACCCTTTGTGGATGATTATACATACATATATATACACACACACACACACACACATATATAATTTATATACATTGTATTTATACTTATTTGTATTTAAATTTTATTTTTTTACATGGTAGTCCAAAAACAATGTTATAATGTTTAAACTTTAAAAAAGTAAGACCAAGGAGGCAACTCCAAGTGAGTATGCAGGCATCATTAAAAAATGATGACTAATAAACTGATAGCTAAAGGGAAAGAGAAAATCTGAAAAACAAACGTAAGAACTAAAATTGATAGCCTACTGAGACCATGTAATATTGAGAAAAACTCTAAGATTACAGCAACATAGTACAGTGATCATTGTTCTTAATTACATTGAACATTAAAAAGTATTAAATATTATTAAATTTTAATCAGCAAGTATAGTTTTCAAAGGCAAGTAAGTATATAGCAATATTTTAGAAAGCTTTCAGTTCCAAAGCTTTGTTGGGAAACTTCACTTAGGTGAAAAATGTGTTCCTTGCTAATTTAATAATTCATTAGTTGCTGTCAATGTATGCATATATGTACATGCACATTTATATAGAGACAGTATTTGTGTTCAGATGCATTTGTATGACATTGTTTACAAGAAAATTGGCCAAAGGAGTTACCAATTCGGACATCTCTTCCTCTTGTAGTGATGGTTAAGGGTAAGTGACCTCTTTTTTGAACACATCATTTAAATGACTTTCTAGTAAAATGACTACCTGAATCTTAGTTATTGACTTAATATCTGGGCAGAGTGTGCAACAAAACAGTATTTCAGGTTAGGATAAGAAAATTTGACCCAACGTGGAAAGGATGGATTATAGAATGGATGGAAAGAATGGATTATGATACTCCCTCTAATAAAACATGAAATAAAAATCCACAATTAGCTGAAGCAGCAAGATGCAGCCTATTCTCTTTTATTAGAAGTGCACATCATCTAATTCAGTGTCTAGAGGCTTTATAGTCAGTTAAAGATACCTGTGAATTATTTGTTGTTACGGCAGTAATGTCAATTCCTCAAAATAGTTCCATTATGGAAACAGGCCTTTAATTTTCAATCCCAAGTGATACAGTCAGATAACTTATATCCTACCGTGGTTCCTGGAGACAACTTACTCTTTGTTCTTTTCGTTGGGAAATCTGTTTAGATACAGAAATAGTTGGTATGATGTTTGTCCTGAAGTTATGTAGCAGTATACATGAGGAAAGCTCAGGAATTATATGGAATCTTTGCATTTTTTAAAAGCATATTTAGGAGTTTAAGACTTGTACATATGCTGTCATACTTTTATATACATGGTAAACAATTAAGATAAAAGTCAACTTTGCATAACCTTATATAGTTTTTTTTTTTTTTTTTTTT
>NW_016804437.1:78136-82997 GCF_001698545.2 Rhinopithecus bieti | reverse complement strand
TTTGTGGTGAGAACACTTAAAATCTACTCTGTAAGGTAATGCACATGTTAATTAACTTGAGTTAGGAATTCTACAATGTATATATATTTCAAAACATCATGTTGTACATGATAGATATGTATAACTTTATTTGTCACTTTTAAAAAATGAAACATTTTTAAAAAGGCAACTTTGTACATTTGTTCTTTCTTCATATGCCCAAGATATTTTCATAGATTAAAACCACAGTTAATTCCCAATTGAATGAACAAGAGGTAGAAAATAATGGGAAAGTAGAATGCTGAGAGACCACCACATCCAACAAACTACTTAACTTTGGAATTTGTGTTCATTTAAATACACTAACGTCAGAATTTATGCTGTGGGCATTCCAAAAGTTCAGCATACAGTGATACAATTCCCCATTCCGACCTAGTACTCAATGGCTCCTGAGAATGGAATAGCTCATTCTTTATCTTTTTTTGCTATCTCCCAAAACCAGCCTATAGTGATGTGCCTGAACTCAAACGGGAAGAAGATTTCAAAGACCTTGTTTAGAATTTGTAAAAGTTGGCTGGGCACGGTGGCTATGCCTGTAATCCCAGCACTTTGGGAGGCCAAGGCGGGCAGATCACGAGGTCAGGAGATCGAGACCATCCTGGCTAACATGGTGAAACCCCGTCTGTAGTAAAAAGAAAATACAAAAAGTTAGCCAGGTGTGGTTTCGGGCGCCTGTAGTCCCAGCTACTCAGGAGGCTGAGGCAGAACAGCGTGAACCCTTGAGGTGGAGTTTGCAGTGAACCCAGATGCACCACTGCACTCCAGTCTGGGCAACACAGTGAGACTCCATCTCAAACAACAACAAAAAAGAATTTGTAAAAGTTAGGGTTATTACTGATGTGAAATTTTAACAGATAAAGTAATTAAGCATAGTACAATAGGTATTCTCTATCAATAATTGTGAAACCTAGTGATCAGAAATGATTTTAGGGCACAGAATAACTTCAACAGAAACAGGGACAAACATCAGGACTTGATCCTTTCCATCTTTTAGCCACACTTCTTCTCCTAGTAGAAAGCAGAGGAAAATTAGAGTTGTAAGGTCTATTGATGCATCTTGGTAAGAACATTTGCATTAAACCACTGAGCTCCTAAAGAGATGCATCTCACTGTTACACTTTTTGCCCCCCTCAATTTGTTTATTCTTCCATGTCATGCACAGGGCAACTAGAGGTACCTACCAGTAATATTACATTTTGCTTAACTATTCTTTACACACAAAAAAGATCTTTCTCAATAGTCTAAATAACCTCCTTTTGCAGTGATTTTTTACAGATTTTGTTTAGGACATGTGAATGTAGATGATTTACTGTACAGTTTAATAACATAACTGCTTTGTTACTCACCAAGGTTTAGGTAAATACATTTGTGGCATGAGGGAGTGTGGGAATGGAGGGGTGGGGAAACACAGAGCTCACCATACACTCACATTTTTAATGCCATACTTCTTATCAAAGAGAGGTTACTTTAGAAAACTCTATGGCAGTGGACTTTTGTCCTTATATCATCAGCAAGGATTATGTAGCAATTCATTTGCAGATGTAGATTTTAGCCCAAGTAAATTATAATCAACATCTATCTGAGGCATTGTGCTTCCTTTATCTAAAATACCCTGTTAATGAGTTTTCTGAATACACTAAATCATAATCTTTTATGAATCATATCTGTTTAAAAACCTTCAGAATCTCAATTAGATTGTCTTAGATGAAGAAAAAAAATAAATGCTACAATGAATATCACTAAGTGTGGCAAAGTGGAATGTTATCTCTTAAACCACTGTCTCCTTTAGTGGCTCCTTCCAAGACCAGGGCCTACACAATTTGTTCCCATTTGCTTGAAAAAAAAAATCACTAATATTGGTGGTATTTGGGAGTAAACTTACCTTCTAGTCGATCTTGCTGTTTTCAAGGATGATGATCAGCATGGTATACTCTGGGCTTTTAAAAGAGCCTTTCTTTGTATGTATCAACAGGGTAGTTTCTGTAGCTGTGGAGAATCAAGCGGACCAAACAGACTAAGCCGGACTGTTATGGATCACACCACAAATTAGAGGCAGATGCACTTTTTTCAATCTGATGTTCTCTTTTGACATAATATGTCATTCTCTATTTTTCCCCTTCTATTATGTTATACCACACCTAATTTGCCAAAAGGCTTGAGTCATTTTATGAAAATACATAAAATATGTGGAAATGGGTGAAAAGGAAACTAAGGGTGAGTAGGCTAAGATGGAGCCAGGATAAGGTCAGTAAGCCAATGCAAACCATAATGCTATATGATTCAGCTGCAGGTACAGAAGAACCTCTTTAAATATAGCCTGTAGCAACTGGGGTCAGGATGGGGCGAGATGGGAGGGCATAAAAGTATCTAATGTTTACAACATTTCAGTGGCCATCTTATTCTGGTTCTCCAGGGAAGAATATCAGTCCCTCTGGAAAAGGGAGGAAAAGGATGAGAAGCTGAAAGACTGCAATCATTTTTTAAATTGTCAAATGAGTCCATTTGTCGGAACAGAAATAATTTAGTGGAAAATAGGCAATCAAATTGAAGTTTTCTTCTCCTCACTATTTAATCTCGATATATTGAGAAGCTCTTAACATATTAAAAATGGACAATGACCAAAATGAGAATTGGAATTTCAGTCAAAAGTATACGTGCCTTTATCTACTTGTGGAAATACAAGTTCTGAATGATAAATAATGTTAGTCCCCCATCCAGAGTGGTATCCTTATTCTGTGTAGCTTTGGCCATACAAACCAGCCTGGTCCATCAACAGGGAACAACTTGACCTCTGATGAGGAACACTTTCACCCTGACAGAAAGTGGTAATGTCTTCTTAGCCTCTGTAGTCTGACTTAATGTCAGGCAAAGGGAACTTTGAAGAGATGGTCCTTCAAAGAATATTATTGGCACATAATATTTATTACCTTTTTATAAAAAATTTGAGATGAAAGTCACATAATTTAGAATTAATCATTTTAAAGTGTATGATTCAGTAGCCTTCAGTACATTCACAATATTGTGCAACTATAACTCGTATATAATTCCAAAACATTTTCATCATTACAAAAGAAAACCCCATACCTGTTGTATTAGTCAGGATTCCCTAGAGGGACAGAACTAATAGATGTGTATATATATATAGGGTTTTTTAAAGTATTAACTTACAAGATCACAAGGTCCCACAGTAGGCTGTCTGCAAACTTGAGGAGCCAAGAGAGCCAGCCCGAGTCTCAAAACTGAAGAACTTGGAATCTGATGTTTGAGGGCAGGAAGCATCCAGCATAAGAGAAAGATGTAGGCTGGCAGGCTATGCCAGTCTCTCCTTTTCACTAATTTGTGATTGAAGGATGCAAAGTTAAGCAGTTTTACTCTCCATCTCCCTCTCCCCTTAGCCCCTGGCAACCAATAATTTGTTTTCTGTTGTGCATTCCTTGTTGACTATACACTTTTTGATGAGACTGGTGAAAAACAGATGGAACTAACACTGAGCAAATTAGTCTGCTGTAGTAAGAAGGTTATTAAAAAATTAATATAGACCAGTGCAGTGGCTCATACCTGTAATCCCAGCACTTTTGGAGGCCAAGGAGGGCAGATCACCTGAGGTCAGGAGTTCAAGACCAGCCTGGCCAACATGGTGAAACCCTGTCTCTACTAAAATACAAAATTAATCGGGTGTGGTGGTGCATGCCTGTAATCCCAGCTGCTCAGGAGGCTGATGCAGGAGAATTACTTGAACCTGGAAGGCGGAGGTTGCAGTGAGCTGAGATCATGCCATTGAATGCCAGCCTGGGTGACAGAGCAAGACTCCATCTCAAAAAATAAAAATAAATAAATTGATAAATAAACATAGCTGGTGATGGGTCATTATAAAAAAAAATGTGCTTGCTAATCAATGAAAAAAGGCATGAAATGAGTGATGGCCAAGACTGTGTACTCGTTAGTTATCTAGATTTAACCAGAAAAATGAAGCAACAATGTATGAACAATTTAGTTATAATAAAGACATTGCAGAAAAACAGTTATTGATGAAACCAGGCAGAGAAAAAGCAGGGTCAGGAAATTTGAGTAAATGTGTAGGCTTTCCATCTTAAGGAGAAAACAAATTGGATACCATATGGTGTAAGCACTACTCTCCCCTGTAACATGAAAACTTGATGAAAACAAAATCAAAGAAACCTTGAATGAAGAAACTTACTCATAAGAAAGTTCAACTTCATCCATGTGCAAATGTTTGGGCATGTTGGGAGGCAGAAGTTAATAGGAGTGACAATGGGTATAAACTGAAGGAGCTGTTTAATGACAGATTAAATCCAATTTTGCCTTCAGTGTATAATGACACAATTCACCTTCTACCATTCAGCATCTCCTGAGCCTCCTGAAACCAGATGCGCTTGAAACACTGATGGGGAGTGGGGGAACATTGTTTAAACATTCAGTTTTAACCCATGACTCAAGGTTGAAAGTCTCCAGTATTTTTTTTTTTTTTTTGAGGTAAAAAGCCCAATATCTGTAAAGCCAAACTTGAGATAGCTAAATTAGGAATCACTAAAGGCCCTAATCCAGGGTTCAGTAGTAATCACTTTGGTGACCTTAGGCTAGTAATTTACCCATTCTAATCTTATTTTCTCATCTCACTCTAACTATCTCATAATAATTTTTTTAAAGTAGAGCTAGGCTGTATGTTGAAAAACACTTTGAAATAGAACTCAGCAACTTTTTAGTTTGAATTATTTACAAATAGCTGTTTATTGGACTCATAAAAATAAGGGAAAAATCCTTTCTGTGTGACACAAATATTTATTAAGGGCTTAATCACTAG
>NW_016804437.1:68642-77467 GCF_001698545.2 Rhinopithecus bieti | reverse complement strand
TTTTTTTCTTCGAGACAGAGTCTCGCTCTGTCGCCCAGGCTATAGTGCAGTGGCACGATCTCGGCTCACTGCAACTCCGCCTCCCTGGTTCAGGCCATTCTCCTGCCTCAGCCTCCCGTGTAGCTGGGACTACAGGTGTCCACCACCATGCCCAGCTAATTTTTTGTATTTTTTAGTAGAGATGGGGTTTCACCATGTTAGCCAGGATGGTCTCGTTCTGCTGACCTCGTGATCTGCCCTCCTCGGCCTCCCAAAGTGCTGGGATTACAGGCATGAGCCACCGCGCCAGGCAGAAGTAAGTATTTTCTAAATTACTGTGTCCTGAGAACTCTTAGGCACTGCTCTAGTTTTATGTTAGAGAACTATGCAAGATCATGTAGAAGCAGGGGCCAGATTATATGGTACATCTAATAGGTTCTATCGAAATAAATAAAAGGAAGACATTACTGGGATTTGTTCAATCAGAGAAAAAAAATTTTTTGGAGGAGTTGGAACCTGAGCTAGCTCTCAAAGAAAAATATAAGAAGTAGATCAATTAAAGTTGGAGGCAGGAGCATGGGTTATTCCAAACAGAGACAAGAATAAGGTGAAGGCACAGAAAGAGAAATGAATAGAGTGTGTATTGAAAGGACTCCGACTTGGTACAATACTAGAGTCATGGTGTAGAGTAGTGAAGTGAAGCCTGGTGTGGTAGGGTAAGCTATGTAGAAGGCCTTGAACGCCAACCACAGGGCTTTCTCTCTGCCTTAGAACTGTTTATTGAGTAAGCAAATTTCTGCCTGTCTCAGGTACTCTCACTATTGTTATCCATCAAGCAGAACAGGAGTTGCATTTGCTTTCCAAAGTGCTGTTATATTTTATGTTTATGAGGGGAAATGTGACAATACAGGTCCAGGTGTCCAAAGGGAATTATAGCTGTCATCTTCAATGCAATACAAAACTCCATGGCTGCTGGGATTTTCATGCTCACTGGCAGCCCAGAGATACATTATTTCCAATTATACCTTTTCCCCTTCTTTCTCTAATGGGCCTGTGTTTCTCTCAATGTTCTGCTAGTTCTAGCAGCTTCAGCTGTTGCTGTCATACTTAATAAGGACTTTGTGGAGCTTAGATATTGTGCGACTGTACCAACTTTCCCACAGCCCAGTAAAGGAACTTTGAGATGAGCTTTTTCTTTCTGTGTTGGCTAATGTTTAGATTTCAACCTGAAAAATATTCCACGTTGACCCACAACTTACTCTGCTATCAGTGAGAGGGTGGGAATCAGTAAGATTAGCTTCCTCTAATGCCACAGCAAGGTCACCCACAAAGCTCATAGCTTGTCGAATTGCATGAAATGATCCAAGCTAGTTCAAAACTCCCAATGTATTAAATGTCGGTGCCCACTTTTGCAAAGTCAGGCATCCAAATTGTGCCTGGTATGAAGCATTAGGCAGTGGGTCTAGGAAATTGAGCTCAAGGGCAGGAACATCATAACTTTGGAATTATTGGCATTGACATGGCTATTTTCACTCATTGTGATAGGAATGTGTTCCTGAAAGAAGCAAGATGATTCTAAAAAGTACCGTGCAATTATAAAACAGTGGGAAATTAAAGAGGTGCTTTTGTGCTTGCTTTCTTGCCACTGATTTTGCATTCCCTATTTTACTTTATGGTAGCCTATATGTCACTCAAATAAAATATAATTGGTGCTGTTTAGTACTTGGTAATTTTACTGCTGCTTGTACAGCATATGCAAATATTCTAAAATGTGTCAATGATGTCAGTACATCACAAATAAAATGCACATGAAATGGAAATAATACTGTGCACACTCATACACCCACAAGTGCATAGGAGTCTGATCTTGATAGATTCAGAAGAACCCTTAGCTGGCAGTTTTAATAGGCAATCATAGAAAAGAATGCCAACAAAAATGACAGAGCTCATATTTCTACTGACAGAATACCAAAATGACTTATGAGTTATATTCTCAAAAATGGAAGGGGGGAGAACTGAAGAGTGTGTGTGTGTGTGTGTGTGTGTGTGTGTGTGTGCCGACTTATATGAGGTCAGTGGTAGATTGGAGAGTGTAGACTAATATGTGAGTAAAGTTATGGAGTTTAATAACATAATCATGGTTAACTAACAGGAACTGAAACTGTAAAAAATATAGGGAAACATCAATATTCGATGAGGTTGGGGGTACTGGGCTGCGCAGCTATGATAGAACTGGGAACTCTTACACTGAATTGATATTTAGCCCTTGACTTTATGAATTTGTGTTGAGGTTGCAACTACAAAGTAACTACATTTGTTAAGTGTCAGAATAATGAATTCTAACCACTTGGCAACCATGTTTCAGAAGGAGGATTGTAGTTACTTCACTAAGTGGGTCTAGGGGCAATAAGGAGATGAAATGGCTGCCTGATAGGCAACTGCACACATTCAGTAAGGTGGGGGGAGAAGGAAGACTATAGGTAACACTCACAGAAAAGTGGGGCCTGCCTACCCAGAGACAGAGAATTACAGTTGAGAAAGGCCTGTCTGCCTGGAAGTGTGTGTTGAGTATATTGTGTGAGTGTATGTGTACATGTATATGTGCAGGTATGTGTATGTGTGTTAGTGTGTGTGTGTGAGGATATGTGAGTGTGGGTATGTGTACATGTGAATGTGTGTATGTGTATGCATGTGTGAGCATGTTGTATGTGTGTGTATGTGTGTGTGTATCTGTGAGTGTGTATATTTAAGTGTCTTATGCATGTGTGTATGTGTGAGTGTGTAGACGTATGAGTGTATAAGCCTGTGAGTGAAGTTTACACTGATGCAGAAGAGGGCTGGAGTCCATGGGGAGAGGTGGTCAGTTCGAACCAGGCCTGATTTGAACCCTGCCCCATGCCTGGTGAGCCCATGCTCTGCACCAGTGTTTCATCCCTAGCTTTGCACATAAACACCATCTCTCTCTGGAAAATCTTTCCAGTGTCTGCCTGGGTAATATAATGTAGCCCCATCCCTCAAGGACCAGCTCAGGTGCAGCCTCCTCCATGAAGCCTCCCCTGATTTCATTTCCCCTATCCCCAACAGATGTGACCTCTCCTGTGGCTGTGGGTTTGGGTTGGGGCATCTGTGCTGGGGTGTAGACGAGTGTTGGAACACTGAAATGGGAGCAAACTGACAGGAAGAATCAGAGGTATACATTTAGAATTTGTAGTTTGTATTCATAACAAGCACCCTTGATGATTCTCATTATCAGGTAAGTTCGGGAAATACTGGTCCAGTCTTATCCCCTCAATTTTTAGAAGAGACAACTGAAGCTCAGAGAAGATAAATTTACTGGCCTAGGATCACACAATCCTTTAGTGACAGAACCAAGACCAGCATGCAGATATCCCACTATCTTTTCACTTCAGTTATGTTTCCCTTTGTATTATATTACCATAACAAGACTGGCTACATAATTTGCATGGCCCAGTGTAAAATTAAAATGCAAGGCTCTTTGTTCAAAAATTATTAAAAATGTCAAGACAGCAAAAGCAGAGCATTAAACCAAGCACAGGGCCCTTTTACATGCAGAGCCCTATGCAACTGCACAGATCATACAGCTGTGAAGCTGATGCTGTCCCACAAAGAGTGTTTACTATATCTTGCATGTGGTAGGTCATTCTATAATACTTGTTGAATGAATTAATGGATTGAATTAACACCTCTCATTTGCCAGGAATGTATGAAAGTGAGACACTAGATAAATATGTTTTGATGGAAGTATAGGAAAGAAGAGAAGAAAAATAGGTCTGGAACATGATACATAGGGTTACCGACATTTGTGTTTGGATTTTTTATGTCAGTTTTTGCACATGAATTGAGAATGCTACAAAGGCTATCCAGTATAAGCAATTGCTGAGTAATCAACACAGGGTCTCCGACTGGTAATAACAATGAATTTTAAACACTTAGCAACCATGACTGAGGAGGAGGCTTTGCAGCCCTAGCAGGCCAAGGGGCTGGGAGGAAAAGAAGAAAAAAAAAAGGCTGCCTACTGGACAACTGTGCATATTTAACAAGAAATAGTTTGGGGTGCAAATCATCTGAGTGCATTAAATCCAGTCTGTCTAGGGAATTGTTGTGTAGCTTACTCCCTTGGTGAAGCTTTGACCTAAAGAATAATCAAAGCTTTTCTGAAATGTCTGTAATCACGATTTGGAATCCTTACATTGCCATAAGACTTCTAAAAGCCACATCTGCTATACAGTATTGTCTGGTGATCCATATAAACTCTTTAGGTCACAGGTTTTTAATTTGTCTGTATTAGTTTTCTATTGCTATGTAAAATATTACCACAAACTTAATGGCTATTAAGCCGTTTATTTATTATCCCAGTTTCTTTAGGTCAGAAGTACAGGTACAGTGTAGCTGGTTTCTCTGATCAGGGTGTCACATACTTGAAATCAAGTTGTTGGTTGGGTTGTGTTCCCATCTGGAGCTTGGGATCCTTTTCCGAGCTCATTTAGATTCTTGGCAGAATTGAGTCCTTTGTGGTTATGAGGTATCCATTTTCTTGCCGTCACTGGGAGGTCATTCTCAACTCCTAGGGAATGCTCTCATGTCCCAGTTACATGTCTCTCTCCATCAGCAGTTCCTAACATAATCATTTGCTTTCCTCCAAGTCAACAGAATAGCATCTCTGCCACTTAGAACCTTTCTGACTTCTCCAGTTTTTTAAGGTTTCACCTCATTAGGTCAGGCTAAACTTTGGTAGTCTCTTTTTTTGTTAACTTAGAGTCAACTGATTAGGAACCTTAATTTCATCAGCAGAATTCTTTCACCTTTGCAGTATAATATAACTTAATTACAGTAGTGAGAATCTATCAGATTCACAGAAGGGATTATACAAGGTATGTATAACAATGGTCAAGATTATTGGAGGCCATCTTAAAATTCTGCCTACCATAATATTCATGAAAGAACTTTAGGGACATACTCAAAACTCTAAAATTTTATGCAAAAAATTTTGTGACTGTTCATTTTTTCTGGGAGCCAGTTGACTGCATTCATCAAGAGAGGTCTGTGACCCAAATCCTATTAAGAATCACTGATGGGCCAGATAATATACACTGGCAAGAAGTGATCTAGAACCAAATACTTATTTCTGGAAGAATTTAACCAGTGTCTTTTCAAGGAACTAAATAATTCTAGTGTGGTATTTATTGAGATGAGGTGGCTCAAGTTATTCAAAATATATCTTTTAGTGTGTGATTTTCTTTTAAATCAATGAGTAATTGGTATTTCCAAACAGATTCTGTTATCAAAGTGTTTGTTTCTTTTTACATTTATCATTGCTACTTTATTTTTCACATTTGTGTAACTGTGCCTCCACTGTCCTTCCCCATCTGGCTGCCTATAACATGTCCACCAATGGCAAGGAGCGGTTAAGTCAGATAAAATTTGGATATTAGATGGGGACAGAAAATCATCAATGCTGTGCGCATTATATTCCATACAGGAATGTAATTAAATTTTGTACCTTCTGGCTAGGTTGTAAGCAACTTGAGGGACAAGAATCAGATCTTGTGTTATATTCTATATAGCACTATATTGGGTCAAAAATAAGCTCTCAGCCGGGCATGGTGGCTCATGCCTATAATCCCAGTATTTTGGGAGGCCGAGGGGGAGATCACCTGAAATCAGGAGGTTGAGACCAGCCTGGTCTCAACCAGGTGAAACTCTGTCTCTACTAAAAATACAAAAATTAGCTGGGCACAGTGATGGGCACCTGTAATCCCAGCACTCAGGAGGCTGAGGCAGGACAATCGGTTGAGCCCAGGAAGCAGAGCCAAGATTGCGCCACTGCACTCCAACCTGGGCAACAGAGTGACACTCTGTCACACACACACACACACACACACACACACACACACACAGCCCTCAATAAATATTGAGTGAATTTACTTTGATTCAGAAAATAATTTTTAGAGGGTATTGTGTGTAGGAACTGTAACAAAAAATAGGACAAAATTATGTGCCTCAAGTTTACAATTTAAGGAGTATCAGATAATCACAACCCAAAGATTGTAAGGTGATACAAAGTCAGGAGAATGCCAAATGAGAGGTATGAGCAGTGTGGTCAGATCACATTACATGTAGCATCTAATGGGAGTGTGGGTGGGGCTGGGCAAGGTAATGAGTCAGAGAAGAGCACAGCAGAGGAGTTGAAATTTGCAGTGTGTGAATAGAAATGGAGTACAGAGGGAGGAAGGCCTTAGGATGTAAGAAGTGGTAAGGAAGCAGGAAAGTCATACTTCAGGTAAATAGATGTACTGCACATTCTCCATGTGTGGTCCAGCCTTCCCCTGCTTTTTCTGATTGGATTCCCTTAACCTATTGGCTCAAATGCAAATATCTGTCATGGCCCAGTTTAAATGTCAGCATCTCCATGAAACCTTTCTCTTCACTCAGACCAAAAAGAATCTCTCCTTCCTCTGAAATCCTGTAGCATGCTATCTACATCTCTCACTTTCTGTTGTTTAGCATATATATATGCATGTTCTATCTTCTCTATCACCACTAATTTTAAAATTCCCTTATTTTATATTGTAATTTCTGTTTAAAAAGCAATTTCACATACGTTGTTCTAGTGTTCTCTTGGTGCAGATGGAAAGACCATGGCTCAGAAAGTCCCAAGCTTTACTGCTAGTAAGTAACAGAGAAAGGGCCTAAGTCTAGGTTTTCAGAATCACACCTAATACATCTTTTTTATTTTGTTTTCACTAGATTGCTCTTTGTGTGCATAGGTACATAAAATGTGTATGAAGGTGACAGAAATAAAATTTGCTAATATTTAAAATGTTACTAGTCTTGGCCACTTCAGAAGTCCAGTGAACATGCTGTTTACCTTATCTGACAGATCCACCTGTGTAAATTATCTTTCTCATAAGTATATTAGGGGAAAATGTGAGTCTGAGTTTCATATCCCTATATTTCTTCTAACATGGATGTTTAATGCATGTTTTTAACAGCTTTATTGCTATATAATTCAAATACCATAACATTTACCTTTTTTAAGTGTACAATTCAGTGGGTTTTTGTAAATTTTGCAAATTTACAAAGTTATGGAACTATTATTACCACAGTCCAATTTTAGCATATTTCCTTCATTCCAAAAAGATCTCTTGTATCCATTTGCAGTAACACATATTTTTCAGCCCCAGGCTATCACTAATCTCTTTTCTGTCTCTATAGATTTGCCTTTTCTGGAAATTTTATATAAAAGTTATCATACAATATGAGGTCTTTTGTGCCTGGCTTCTTTTGCTTTGTACAGTGTTTTCAAGGTTCATCTATGTTGTAGCATGTATCGGTATTGCATTTTTTTTGCAAAGTATAGATATACTGTATTTTATTTTCCCATTCACCAGTTGATGGACATTTGCATTGTTTATACTTTGGGGTTCTTATAGATAATGTTGCTGTGAACATTCATGTATAAGTTCTTGAATAAACATGTTTTCATTTTATCTCTCTTGGTTATATATATACATATATATGTATATATATATGTGTGTGTGTATATGTATACACACATATATATGAGTGAAAATGCTGTGTAATATGGCAGCTCTATGTTCAAATTTTTGAGGAACTGTCAGACTGTTTCCCAAGTGACTGCACCATTTTACATTTGCACTAATAATGTATGAGGGTTCCTGTTTCTCTATATCATCACTAACATTTGTCATTATGTCTTTTTAATTATAACCATTCTAGTGATTGTGGAGAGGTATCTCATTGCGGTTTTGATTTGCATTTCCCTGATGACTAAATGATGTTGGGCATCATTTCATATTATTATTGGCCATTTGAATGTCTTCTCTGAAGAAGTGTCTGTTCAGGTCCTTTGACCGTTAATCAGGTTATTTGTCTTTTTATTATTTGAGTTATGACTTTTTTACATATTTAAGGTAAATGTTTTTTACCAAATGTATGATTTGGAAATATTTTTTCCCAGTCTGTGATTTGTCTTAATTTTCCTTATTTTATGATTTAATTTATTAGTTTTTAGATACAGGATCTCACTCTGTTGCCCAGGCTGGAGTACAGTGGTGCAGTCATAGCTCACTGCAGCCTCCAACTCTTGGGCTCAAACAATTCTCCCACCTCAGCCTGCAGATTGCTGGGACTACAGGTGTGTACCACCACACCTGGCTAATTTTTAAAATATGTTTTTGATAGAGACAGAGTTTCACTATGTTGTCCAGGCTAGTCTGGAACTTCTGGCCTCAAGCAATCCTCCTGCCTTTGACTCCCAAAATGGTGAGATTACAGGCGTGAGCCACGGTACTTGGCCTGTCTTCTTTTTTTTTAATGGTAACTTTCAAAGCACAACAATTTTGATGAAGTCTAATTGACTTAATTTTATCTTGTTTCTTGCATGTTGTTGTCTTACCTACAAAATCTTTGTCTAACCCAATATTACAAAGATTTTCTCCAATGTTTTCTACTAAGAGTCTTACAGTTTTAGCTCTTACATGTAGGTCTTTGGTCCATTTTGAGTAGAGGCTTGTGTAGGTATCAGGTAGAGGTCAGAATTAATCTTTTTGCATTGTTCTAGCACCATCTAAAAACTATTTTTTTCCCATTGAAATGCCTTTGTACCTATGTAAAAAATATTAATGATAAATGTAGGGTTTTTTTTCTGTAACTTTATAGTACTTTTTGAACTTGGCAAGTATAAGTTCTTTGTTCTTTACCAAGATTGTTCTGGCTGTTCTTGAACATTTTGCCTTCTCATACAGATTTTAGGATTAGCTTGTTAATTTTTGCCTAAAAAGCCTACTAAGATTTTGATAGGG
>NW_016804437.1:64120-68459 GCF_001698545.2 Rhinopithecus bieti | reverse complement strand
TTTTGCCTAAAAGCCTACTAAGATTTTGATAGGGAAATGTCTGTGTGAGAAAAAAATGGAAAAGGATCTAGAAAAGACTGTGAGAGTCATCATAACATAAAGCCAATCTGACCCCAAGTGAGAGAGATGAAAGGGGAGTTGGGTAGAATTGTCCTAGACTTCCATCAGTCTAAAGAAGTTTTAACAGGAGAGTTTGACTGATAATCTTTAAGCCAAAGTCAACCAACAAATTGTTTTCTGTTTCCCAAGAATGGACCTGCCTTTGTGTCCCTGCCATGCTCAGTCATTGGCTGGGAGAAGCCTGTGGGACACACGGGCTCAATACCAGTGTGGTGATGGATTTTAGTGCACAGAAGCTAGAACCCTTCATCAGTTAACATTTCTTGTAGTTGGAGGTCTGTGAGTTGGATTCTCATAGTTGCTATAATACATGACCAAGCAACATTCTTCTCTTTCTCCAGCAGAACTTCAGAAGAAGAATCTGATCATTCTGGCCCAGAATCAATTTTCCTAGAAGTTCAGTCTTATAATATCTGTAATACTATGCAATATAGATTCTTCTACACTCAGACTGTCACTGCGTTCATGTGCTTGACTGAGTCATGGTTGTTTCTAGAGGAAGTAGCCAAGATAAAGTTACTGGACTTCAACAATACTGATTATTTAAGTTCTAGTAGTAAGTTCTGCTATGCAACTATCTGTGTAGATTTTTTATAAGATTCTTTCTAGATATCTGTGTGCATCCTCCTTTCATACCATGGTAATTTACTGAGTGGGAAGTCCATAGGGGCCAGTAGGAAGGCTTCATTTCAGATGTGGACTTTGTACCTATTGAAATGATTGTTATAGCAAGGGTTAGTTTAAAGAAGTAGATGAGAAACATTACCTTGGAAACAGCATGTAGGTAGAGTAGGGGGCTACTGAAAAGATGTATTCCCTATAGTAGGGAATGCCACTTCAGTGGCATTTTACCTTTTTTATGTAAGTGGTAATTATGCACTTAAATCAGCAAACCTTGGGAGAGCCTTACTGATGATCCCCACAGCTATCATGTGACTTCAGCATTCTTTCCATTATGATGTCTTTTCAGTCTCCAGCAGAGGTAAAAGATAAGTTGTGAAGTACAAAATTCTTAAATCAAGAGAATGACAAAAGGAAATCAATGTTACGACTATGAAAGAAACAAGAGTACTTTCCAGGGCAAAGAATTTGGTGTAATCTAGATAGTATATCTGATTCCTTTGTCAAATTCTTTTCTGAACCTAGGAGGAAGTTGTAACAGTCCTCATATTGCCTTGTACCCTCCAAGAAAGTCATTAACATTTCAAAAAATTATCGGGTTTTTTTTGAAAGCTATGGGAGAACCTTACCATTTTAAAGTAAAATTATGCTTTGCTTTGTATGATTTCAACTGCTCTGATTCCATTTTAGTTAAGGTTAGCTTAATTCTCATGGCTCTAACCCATCCCAGTATATTTGCCTGAAGCTCTATTAAGTAGATTGTATTAAGTAAAATTTTACCAACTTGAAATTGAGAAGAGATTTTAACCTGTTAAGGTTTTGCCATGAGAATGGATGTAGTCAGAGTAGTCATATCTTCTATTCCATCTTGGTTTCTATCTACTTGCTTCATTTTGGCCTTGGCATTGCATTTACCTGCAGCAAAACCTTACAGAATTCACCTGACGGGTTAGACGCTAATTATAATAGATTTACAGTCATGTGCTGTGTAACAACATTTTGGACAAGGATAGACTACGTGTATGATGGTGGTCCCATAAGATTATAATATGATATTTTTACTGGACTTCTTCTACGTTTAGATACACAAATATTTCCCACGGTGTTTCAGTTTCCCACAGTATTCAACATAGTAACATGCTGTATAGGTTTGTAGCCTAGGAGTAATAGGCTATGCCATGTAGTCTAATTATGTAGTAGGCTATGCAGTTTAGGTTTGTGTAAGTACACTATATGTTGTCTACACAATGACAAAATTTCCTAATGACACATTTCTCAGAATGTATCTTCATTGTTAAGCAATGCATGGCTGTGCTGACTGGTGTTTATCACAAGCTCTATATCTGGCAGGTCACTGCTGCCATAGCAAAGGCTATTTATTTTTCTTTGTTGATTTAATATAGTTTCAGTCATTAGAAAATATTTTGCTATGGCTTCTCATTCAAAGTTCATTAATCAACAGAACTGATATATTGTTGAGATGACCCAGGACCTGGAAGTGTAGGTGTGTGCCCATTTGTTACATGAAGTGTTGACTTGTAATTAGAATATACTCATGATGCATAGTGTTAAATACAAATGAGTAGAACATGAGAAATGGGAGAAGTCTTAGAGATTATCTGGTCCAACCCCCTGCATTTTACTATGGAGGAAACTTTGTGTGGCCCAAGTCACATGACAAGTAAATAGAGGCAGAACTCTTTTGGGCCTGAATTTATATCTCCAGACTCCTATTCCAGTGATTATTCTATTTCCTGTTCTGTTTCTTAAGTGACTTAGTCTAAAGTGAGTTTATCATATATTGGGTAGCTTACATGGAAATTAAAAGTAAACACTGAGATAAGTAACTGTTTAATTTCACTTTGTAAAACTAAAACAATTGGCTATGAACAGGTGGGATAAAAAACTTTCAAATGCTTTGTGAAAAATTAAGGTCTATTTTTCTGGGGGTGACAGTGATCATTGATTCAAGACATCTAATGCAGAACTATCTGGGCTTGCATTGTACTGCATATACAGCTTTTAAGCACTTGAAATGTGCCTATTCCAAACTGAGATAGATGTTATAAGTGTAAACTAGATACTGCATTTCAAAGAATTAGTACCAAAAAACAATGTAAAATATTTCACTAATATTGTAAATATTATACATAATGAAATTATATTATTTGGATACATTGGGTTAATTATATACATATTATTAAATTAGTTTTACCAATTTATTTTTACTTTCTAATGTGGCTACTAGAAAATTTAAAATTACATGTGTGGCTCACATTGTATTTCTACTGAATAGCACCTGTCCAGATTGTTGCTACCAAATGTATGGTCCATGAACCAGCAGCATTGGCATTTCCTGAGTGCTTGAAATTAATACAGAATTTTATGACTCAAGCCAAACTAACTAAATTTGAATCTGCATTTTAACAAGATTCCCAGGGTAATTTACATGGACATTAAAGTTTGATATGTACTGAGCAGGCATGTGCACACCTTGTTCAGATACCCCCTAGTTCTCCACACAGAACTTGTTGGATCCCTTCTGACTTGATATGTGACATTTAGAGCCAGGTCAACCCATGACATTCTGGCTTTAAGCTTTGGTAGATTTTTAAACTGCTTTTATGTGCAGTGGTTTTCTGATCTCAAGAAGCTCTACCCTCCTTGCATACCAACATGTTTTGACTAATAAATCAGACAGCAGTGATGAAGATGGGAACTCCAGTAGGCCAAATATGAAAATTACAAATGCTGTTAATACCCAAATCTACCTTCTCCTCAGATATTTCTCCTGGTTCTACATCAATACAGCCAACTGTCTGTTTTATATTTACCTCTGATATTCCACTAGAATCTCAATATAAAGTGTCCAAAACAAAATTCACCATGTTACCTAAAAAATATGATTATTTTTATATTTCCTGTCCTAATGGGCATCAGTACCATCTACCTACACATCCAAGTGTGACCTGAAAGTTATAATTAATAATCCTTCTTTCACTTCTTCCCACAAACCTGAAATCCAGTTAGCCCCTTAAGTAGTCAACTCTGCCTCATATCTTTCTCTGGAATATATTCTTACTTTCCACTTATACTGCTCTAATTCTAAGCTTTCATTAAATCTTTCCTGAATTATTATACTAGCCTCCTATCTAGTCTTCTATCGCTGTACTATCTTTCCTTTCTAAATATTCTTCCACATTGCAACCAGAAATACCTTTCTCAAATACAAATCTGATCATGCCTAAAATCCTTTGGTGACTTCTGAGTAGCTCAGTCTCCTTGTTAAATGGGGCTAATAATAGCACCTATGTCAAAGGCTTTTTGTAATAATTAAATAAATTAATGTATATAAAGTGTTTAGAATTGTGCCTGGTACAGTGTAAGTGATATGTAGGTATTAGCTTATATTATATTTATTATTCAAGTCTCTTTACAACATGTGACCTCAACCTATTTTGTTATTGAAACCAATGTCCTATCAATTTCTTACAACACACAAAACATTTTATGGCTTATGCATTTTCTGTCACACTGTTTGTGCTGCCTAGAAAACTCTTTATTTTTGTGCCAGAAAAAAAAAAAAAAAAAAAAAAAA
>NW_016804437.1:56652-61156 GCF_001698545.2 Rhinopithecus bieti | reverse complement strand
TTTGTGCCAAAAAAAAAAAAAAAAAAAAAAAAAACCCACTTCATATTTTTCCCCAAGTTGGTTCCTGGCCTTCATGGCTCCTTTTTGATGGCAAAAATTTACCTATATTCCATGCTTGCTTATTAAAATACATTCCTAAACTATGATTATCTAATGCTGGAAGCTTACATATTCCATTTGATAAATGGATGATGCTGCCCAAAGGGAATGTATGGCAACATTTCAGATTTCATTACCATGAACATTTAAACCAAAGTAACCAAAGCTTTCCCAGATGGTGAAATGAACAGCTAATTTTTGTAAACAGAACAGCAGGTGGTCTCCTAATTTATCCAAACTCAAAGGAAAACGCTTATTTGTGACCTTCAGATAGATACTGATTACTGGGGAAAATGATTTTGTCAGCTTGTTTAAATAAAGTTTTAAAGCACTATTGCTTGGTGTTTTCCTCCTGTTTTAATTGAAATAATTAATTCCAATTAGAATAACAGGCATAACTGTCTTTATAAAATAGTTCTATTCTAGAAGAGATATAGTTCAATAGCATTACTTCAAATAAAATACTACCAAAATGTCATTGGACAAAGTTGGAATTTATAGAAATCTGATAGCGAATTTTACTAGGATATCACCTCCTAACTTAAGGTTTCCGTAAGTGTGCATTCTGAAAGGCTGCCTTAGCTTCCCTTGCAGGAACTTATCACACTTCCAAATTTCTTGCCACTGTCTCTTCAAGAAGCGACAATGGCAAGATAGACAGGCAGAAGAACCAGCACAAGTGACAACAAATAGGCAGGAAGGATCAATGCATATTCACTGAATCACCAGAACAATCCAAATGAATAATAGCAAAAGGTTCCTGTTGGGGACCAGAAGCAAATGCAGGTATCCCACACATATAAAACAGAATCTCAGGGAAAAGATCCAAAAAACTTCATTTTTAACAAGTACCCTGCCACGTCAAATAATACAGATGCTCATAAATATTTGAGAACCGCTGGGCTAAGTCTTCAGTTTGGTTCACCTGCATTTGTTGCTGGTACCCAACAGGGACCTTCTGCTATAATTCATTTGGATTGCTATGGTGATTCTGTGAACATGCATTGCTCCTTCCTGTCTACTCATCAATTGTGCTTGTTCTTTTGCCTCTCTATCTTGCTGTTGCCTCTTCTTTTCATCTTTCATTATTTTATTTGCTTCTCAAATTTTCTCTACTCAACGATACTTTTATGAGGGATGCCAACTTTCACCACTGTTATGCGACATAGTACTGGAAGTCCTAGCGAGAGCAATCAGACAAGAGAAACATATGAAGGGCATCCAAACTGAAAAGGAAGAAGTAAAACTATCCCTGTTTGCAGATGATACAATCTTATATTTGGAAAACCTAAAGACACCACGAAAACTATTAGAACTAATAAATAAATTCAGTTAAGTTGAGGGATACAAAATCAACATACAAAAATCAGCAGCATTTCTATATGTCAACAGGTTACAAACTGGAAAATACGTTTTTAAAAAGTAGTAGCCCAATTTACAATAGCCATTAATAAAATCAAATACCTAGGAATTAACCAAATAAGTAAAAGTTCTCCATAATGAAACTGTAAAACGCTGATGAAAGAAATTGAAGAGGACACCAAAAATTGGACAAATATTCCATGTTCATGGATTAGAAGAATCAATATTGCTAGAATATCCAAACTACCCAAAGCAATCTACAGATTCAATGTAATCCTATCAAAATACCAATGATATTCTTCACAGAAATAGAAAAAAAGTACCCTAAAATTTATGGAACCACAAAAGACCCAGAATATCCAAAGGTATCCTAAGCTCAAGAACATAGACTGGGGAAAGACCGTCTTTTCAATAAATGGTGCTAGGTAAACTGGATATCCATATGTGGAAGAATGAAACAAGACCCCTATGTCTTGTCATATGCAAAATGAAATCAAACTAGATTAAGAGATTAAATCTAAGACCTCAGAATAGGAAACTACTACAAGAAAACGTTGGGAAAGCTCTTCAGACATCAGCCTGGGCAAAGATTTTCTGAGTAATACTCCACAAGCATAGGCAGCCAATGCAAAAATGGACAAATGGAATCACATGAAGTTAAAAAGCTTCCGCATGGCAAAGGAAATAACCAACAAAGTGAAGAGACAACCCACAGAATGGGAGAAAATATTTGCAAACAAGCCATTTGACAAGGGGTTAATAACCAGAATATATAAGAAGTTCAAACAACTCTAAAGGAAAAACCTAAACATCTGATTTAAAATGGGCAAAAATATTGGAGTAGACATTTCTCAAAAGAAGACATACAAATGGGAAGCAGGCATATGAAAAGGTGCTCAACATCATTGATCAACAGAGGAATGCAACTCAAAACTATAATGAGATATCCTCTCATCCCAGTTGAAATGGCTTTCATCCAAAAGACAAGCAATAACAAATGCTGGAAAGAATATAGAGCAAAGGGAACCCTCGTCCACTGTAGGAATGTAAATTAGTACAACCACTATGGAGTCCAGTTTGGAGGCTCCTATAAAAAACTAAAAACTGAGCTACCATATGATCCAGCAATCCCCCTGCTGGTATATATCCAAAAGAAAGGAAATCAGTATATCAAAGAGGTATCTACACTCCGGTGTTTGTTGCAGCACTGTTCACAATAGCTAACAATTAGAAACAGTATCCATCAACAGATGAATGGATAAAATGTAGTACATATACAAAATAGAGTACAATTCAGCCATAAACAAGAATGAAATCCTGTTATTTGCAGCAACATAGATGGAATAGGAGGACATTCAGTGAAATAAGCCAGGCACAAAAAGACAGCATTGCATGTTCTCACTTATCTGTGGGATCTAAAAATCAAAGCAGTTGAACTCATGGACATAGAGAGTAGACGGATGGTTACGAGAGGCTTGGAATGGTAGTGGGGGGTGGAGGCAGGGATGGTTGATGGGTACAAAAATATAGTGATAAGGAATGAATAAGGCCTAGTATTTGATAACACAATAGGGGGACTATAGTCAGTAATAATTTAATTGTACATTTTAAAATAGCTAAGAGTATAATTGTATTGTAACACGAAAGGTAAATGCTTGAAAGGATGGATATTCTATGCTCCATGATATGATTATTATGCATTGTATACCTGTGTCAAAATATCTCATGTATCCTATGAATATATACACCTATGATGCACCCACAACTATAAAAAATGAAAAAATGAAAAAAATGCTTTTCTGGACCCTGTTTTTGGGAGAAATCTCTCTCTCTTACTAAAATGTGTTTTCACACATACTGAATTAAGAGCTTTGTATGCGAATTATCATCTTAGTCTTCTCTCTTCTAGGATGAATCTCAGTGTTTTACTCACTACTGAAATCCTGTATGTACTTGTGTGCACAACACATACCATCCTTCACACAGAAAACACATGCAACAAAACTTGAAAACTAGTTCTTTGGAAGAAATAAATATATATTTTATATATAGGTTTTTTAAAATATACTTTAAGTTCTAGGGTACATGTGCACAATGTGCAGGTTTGTTACATATGTATACATGTGCCATGTTGGTGTACTGCACCCATTAACTCATCATTTACATTAGGTATATCTCCTAATGTTATCCCTCCCCCTGTCCCCTCCCCACAATAGGACCCAGTGTGTGATGTTCCCCTTCCTGTGTCCAAGTGATCTCATTGTTCAGTTCCCACCTATGAGTGAGAACATGCGGTATTTGGTTTTCTGTTCTTGTGATAGTTTTCTGAGAAAGATGGTTTCCAGCTGCATCCGTGTTCCTACAAAGGACACGAACTCATCCTTTTTTATGGCTGCATAGTATTCCATGGTGTATACGTGCCAAATTTTCTTAATCCAGTCTGTCATTGATAGACATTTGGGATGATTCCAAGTCATTGCTATTGTGAATAGTGCCACAATATAAACATTCGTGTGCATGTGTCTTTATAGCAGCATGACTTATAATCCTTTGGGTATATCCCCAGTAATGGGATGGCTGGATCAAATGGTATTTCTAGTTCTAGATCCTTGAGGAATCGCCACATTGTTCAAACTAGTTCAAATGTTTGAACTAGTTAATAGTCCCAACAACAGTGTAAAAGTGTTCCTATTTCTCCACATCCTCTCCAGCACCTGTTGTTTCTTGATTTTTTAATGATTGCCATTCTAACTGGTGTGAGATGGTATCTCACTGTGGTTTTGATTTGCATTTCTCTGATGGTAAATGATGATGAGCAATTTTTCATGTGTCTGTTGGCTGTATGAATGTCTTCTTTTGAGAAGTGTCTGTTCATATCCTTTGCCCACTTTTTGATGGGGTTGTTTGTTTTTTTCTTGTATATTTGATTGAGTTCTTTGTAGATTCTGGATATTAGCCCTTTGTCAGATGAGTAGATTGCAAAAATTTTCTCCCATTCTGTAGGTTGCCTGTTCACTCTGATGGTAGTTTCTTTTGCTGTGCA
>NW_016804437.1:49518-53303 GCF_001698545.2 Rhinopithecus bieti | reverse complement strand
AGGGTGGGAGTTACCCGATTTTCCAGGTGTTGTGTGTCTCAATTTCCTTCTGCTGGGAAAAGGAATTCCCTTCCCCCTTGAGCTTCCCAGGTGAGGCGATGCCTCACCCTGCTTCAGCTCTCACTGGTCAGGCTGCACCCGTGGACCAGCACCAACTGTCTGACACGCCCCAGTGAGATGAACCCGGTACCTCAGTTGACAATGCAGAAATCACCCATCTTCTGTGTCGCTCACGCTGGGAGCTGGAGGCTGGAGCTGTTCCTATTCGGCCATCTTGGACGTGCCCCTATATAGGTTTTTTTTAAAGGAAAGTATTGACATATTTCAATAAGATAACTTGGTATGCTAAGATGAATTCTTGAAACAAAGATATGACTTGGTACCGCTTGGTAGAGTAAAGCCTAAAGGTACAATCTTCTAAACCTATGTCTGCTCAGGCTTCTCTTCTGCTCAGACCCTTTCTTCTCTACCTCCAGCATTCCAAGGACTTCTATGTGGCTGCCCTAATTTTGGTGACTTTATATTGATGTCTTTGCCATGAATTTGGCCCTTGAAGCCCTTGTCTTTTATCTTGGCTTTTAACTCTTACCCAGATTAGGTACACCATAGCTATTCAGTGGGTAGGGCTGTATACCTTCCCTTAACACATATACATTTGTATGTAATAGGGAACTTTCTGCCAACTGATGATTAAGTTAACTCAGTGCTAGCTGGTGCCATAATATAGCATAGAGCTGTGTCACATAGATCCACTCCTCAGTGGGTCTCTCTGATGCAAACGAAAAAAGGTGAGTCCTCAGTTCAGATGACTTTTTTCTTCTCCTAGCCACCATAATATTGCTTTAGCTCCTAGCTCTTGGTCTACTCATTTCAAACTTAGAAAGAAAACTATAGTATTGAACTGGGACATAGTTCAGGCCCAGGACAGAGATTTTAAATTAATATCTGGGGTATCCAACCTTGTGAAGGCATAGACACATACATATAAAACCCATTTATACTGGATACAAAAACTTAGCTGAAAATCTTTCCAGTTGACTACCTCAAATAGTTGGATCCATTTTTAACAAAAGTTTTGCTGATTTGATGCAACCACATTTGAGTTAGGACCAGAAGGGGTAGATTGTGGTGAAAGGGCTGAAAATAGAGGATTCCACCTAGAAAGCACAAACTAAGCTTCAATGTTGTCTTTCTTGAGTAAATTTTACGCTGTGAATTCTGATCTCACTACCCAACGAAAACCATGGGTGAGAGAAGTTAATGTCCTTAGTTTTCCTCTGGAGACATCTTTTTGTTCTAATACAGAGAAATGTTTGCCAATAAAAATTCATACGCAAATGAATACAGTTATTGGTTAAGATGAAATGTTTCTCATTTTAAACTTTCATGGTTGTTATAAAGAAAATTTCTGCATCCCTTCACAAACCTTAAGACTGACTGAAACTGACTGAGTAATAGTACCAATGAATAGCCACACATTTTTTACTTTAAAAATATAAGTGAACAGAGAGCCATTCGGTTCAAAAGAAGATGATTGTCACCTAGTCAGGAGGTTTGTTGCGCCTTTTACAATACATAGGATGCAGTTATAAAATGATAGCATCACTTACACACTGCAGAGTTATAATTGAGATATCCAGTTGCTGATGGTAGCTAAGATGTTTGTGTTTTTCTGAAAAGGACTGAGATGTGGCCTAATGTTCTTGCCTTCTATGCTATGGATCCTTCAAAGTATCACTCATGCATTCAATAAAACTTTATTGTATGCCTACTATGTGCCAAGCACTTTGATAGGCTCTCAAATCTGTGCTATTCCTTAAAAGGTTTTCATGCTTTGGGTCTTAAGTCATTGTGTTCCCCTGGTTCTGCTCCTTAGTCATATACGTAGCCTTTGCTTTTGCTTATTTACCTCTAAAATTTAGGTGTTTCCCAGGACTTTGTCCATGTTTTCTTCTCTTATTCTGTACTCTCCCTGGGTAACATCTCGCATTCAGCACAATCTCTACGTTTATGTCTCCTAATCTCTACCTCTGGCTTCTCTCCTGAATTCAATATACAAACTTCCAGATGCTCTACTGGCAAAGTCATCATGGCTATTCTGCTGAATACCTTCTTCATGATCCAAGTGATACATATTACCTTCTGCCTAATCGCTAACTCCACCCTCAAACTTGCTCCTCCTTCCTTATATCATTTATTGGTAAATGTCACTACTATATTACCTGTCCTCCATGTTAGAAATCTAGGCATCTCTGATGCCTTTTTTCCTTCCTATCATATATTGAGTCCGCTTTCATAGCCTACTAATTCTACCTTTCCTGTGAGCTCTTTTTTTTTTCATTTCCACCTCCAACACCTTATTTTAGACCAGTATTTACAAACTGACAGCCTACAGGTCAGGTGTGTTTCTTTCAACAGCAGTATTTATTTTTAAAATGTAACATCCTCTAAAATGAACAGATACTCTTGAGTTCACTGTGTTTCTGCTGTATCTTCAGTGGTGCTAAGCCAGTACCTTGTATATAATAGATAGTTAGGCAGTATCTTTAATTGAGTGACTTGTCCTCAAAAAGCTTATAACCTCGCTGGAAAACATGAAATATGTGTATGTAAAATGATTTAGTGACAACCCAAGGCAGACTATAAGAAGAATGTAAAAGAAAAGTGGACCAGACAATTAGTTTTTCATGTGATGAGAGAAGGGAGAGATCATTTTGGGAGTAACCAGAGAATAATTCACAGAGGAAAAGGCATTTGATCAGAGCTTTAAAGAGTGGATAGAGATTATGAAATATTAAATAAAGTTGCTTTATTTTGATGTTTACATCCTAAGTAAGGACTTTGTTGCAAATACTGTGGGTTAATGAGGGAGAATGGGCACTTACTTTACTCAAACTCCAAACCATGAGACAAATGAAGTGGGGAGGGCCCTTGATGATTGAAAAGAGTAAATATAAAACTGATAAATGGAGGTGTTACTCTAAAGGGTAAGAAATACATTTCCAAAACTATAAATAGCTTCAGATATATTTAGAACTTTCAATCAACTCATTTGATAAATTTATGAATGACAGGACATGGGTTTCAAGAGAAACCACAATGTTTTGGGAAAAGATGCTGGGAAAGTAATCATGCCTTCCTATCATTTGCTTCTTTGTTATCTATTTAAAGATTAAATATAGGGCTGGGCTGTCCATGATACAGGAAGGCCCAGAAGCCCTGTTTTGATGTTTTATTACCTAACATTCTCTCCTACAGTACAGCGATATATATTAGAGGACTTTGCCTTGGTTGATGTTACTGTCAGGATTGTAACTAGAATTACTCATATACTCTTTGCCGATGAAGAGGTAAGCCTGTAAACAGCTTAGCAGGAAAGACCGAGCCTTACTTTTTTATTAGACACAGCACCTAGAATAGTGTAACAAACATAGAGGCTGTTCCTAAACTCCTTTTAATTGATTTCCTCTGGCTGAATCTAAGGGTGGTATTTGTTTCTCGGAGCCTGAATCTTCATCTAGCCTCAGACACAGGTTATACCTACTTTCTGCCTATCCCTCTTCCACTATTCCCTCCTCCTCAGAGCCTGTTGTACTCTGTTATTTTTGAAAGTCTTTGCAATTCCATTATCATAGCATTGCATATAGGCTAGTTCTATGGTGAGGCCAAGAGGAGTCAAATTGCAATTACCCTACTCCAGCTGGGCCTAGCAATACTGCATTTGAAAAGAGTCAGGCTTTTGAAGGATGACCTTTTTCATCCTTGTTTTTTTTTTTTTTTTTTTT
>NW_016804437.1:42498-49299 GCF_001698545.2 Rhinopithecus bieti | reverse complement strand
TCCTTGTTTTTTTTTTTTTTTTTTTCTTTTTTTCTCCCTCAGCATCTTTTGCTGCCCCCACCTCCTCCTACAACTGACTATCTGAAGCAGTTTAAATATCTGTTCATTTAAAACAGCAGCCCAGGCTGGGCGCGATAGCTCACGACTGTAATCCCAGCACTTTTAGAGGCTGAGGTGGATGGATCACCTGAGGTCAGGAGTTCGAGACCAGCCTGGCCAACAGGGTGAAACCCTGTGTCTTCTAAAAATACAAAAACATTAGCAAGACGTGGTGATGTGCACCTGTAATCTCAGCTACTCAGGAGGCTGAGGCAAGAGAATTGCTTGAACCTAGGAGGCAGAGGTTGCAGTGAGCCAAGATGGCGCCACTGCACTCCAGCCTGGGTGACAGAGCAAGACTCCATCTCAAACAAACAAACAAACAAATAAATACAAGCAAAACAGCAATACGGCAAACTGACATGTGGCCCCAAACTGGGACGTTGTGCTAGTATCTAGCCCACCACTGTCAAACCCAGGAATCTAGTGTTGTTTTTGATGGTTTCTCTTGGATGCTCTACTTTGTTATATGCCATGTAGGTTCCTTTCTGAAAAGTCTAGGATTTCCCCAAAACATATAGGGAATCGTGTATCAATAAAGCCTCCAAATTAATAGCTCATCTCAGATTTTAGTTGTTGGAACTCTCTCAGCAGATATATTTTCAGAATCTCATAGTTAATAATATATGGAGCATTTGGAAAGAAATTAAAGATAGGGAGATGATGGAGAAGTTGGGAAGATGTATGAAACATATGGGTATGAGGATAAGGGGATTTACATTTTAAACTTAAATGTTAAAATGAAGGATCAATTTAAAAAAATCAAAACCCCTGATTTTTCTAATCATACTCTAATGTTATCCTTAGGAGGCCCTTATGCTTATACCAGGCTAAGCACAGAGCAGTTATGTCATCTCAGAAACCACCTGTCTGCTCAAATGCACGAAGGAAACTCAGTGAGGGAGGCTTCTAATTAAAATTAAGAGAAACTGAGGCAGATGATGATCAGATGCAATCAGGGTAGGCAATATATACAGAACGAAAGTCAGGTCACTTAATTATTTTATATTTTAAACTAGATTGTACAACATATACTCAGTGGCATACTAAGGCTGGAGCCATGGAAGCAGTCCACTCCGGGCACAGGAAATAAAGGAGTGCATTGTCTGTAGAGATATAAAAGCAGTAATAAATGTGATTAATAATCAGTTTGACTTGGTATGTACATTATTATCAGTTTGGAGTGCCCAGATTAATCCTCGGATTTGCCTTTCTTTTCTGTCTATATTTAGTCTTTAAGTAACTTCTATATGCTGATGACTCTCAAATTAAAATCTCTGTGTCTATCCAACTACTAATTCCACATCTACATAGTGGAAGTCTAATAAACACCTCAAATGTAACATTTCCAAAATTGAATTCCTAGTATCTCCATAAAACCTGCAGTCTTCCTCATCTCAGTTTATGGGATCTTCATCCTTCTGATTGTTCAGACCAAAATTCTTGGAATAATCCTTGACTCATTCTTCTTATCTCCCACAGCGCAACCAATCGATCAGGAAATCATCTTGGCTCTAACTTTGAAATATTTCCAAAATCTGAGGACTCCTCACCATTCTCTCTGCTACCATCCTGGTCTGAGCCATCATCATTATCATGACTTACCCGATTTACTGCAAAAGTCTCCAGGCTGGTCTCCCTGCTAAACTGAGAATAAAAGCTTAGGCTGCTTTAGTGGCCCACAAGGCCATATATATCTGGTACTCGGATATCAGTGTGACTTCATCTCCTGTTCCTCTCTCCTTCACTCCCTTCACTTCAGTCACCCTGGTCACCATGATGTTCCTTAAACACACCTGAGCATTAGCCCAGGGAAGTTTCTTCTGCCTGTGATGCTCTTCCACCCTGATAACTGCATGGTTTTTACTCCCTTGTCTCTAGGTCTTTGATCCAATATCACCTTCTCAGTGAGGTTTATCCTGCCCTGCCTGTTTAATATGCAACTTACCCCCACTCCACTCCCACCTCCCCATACTCTCAATCTACCTTACTCTGATCTAGGCTTTTCTTTTATGCATATCATTTGTTACTTTCTAATTTTTCATGAAATTTACTTATTAAGTTTGCTTACTGTTTATTGCCTTGTCTTCCCTCACTGGAATGTAAGTGTATATTTTTGCCCCTTTTGCTCACACATTCCCAGTGTCTCAATAGTTCCTGCCTGGCATATAGTATGTATTAAATAAATTATTGTTGAATGAATGAATGGATTTTATTTAACTATATATATCCTATTAATTATGGAAGTAATTTAACTGACTGAAATTAGAGAAACCAGGCAGGGGGCACATCTACACATCACAACCAGGCACTTCAACACAGACTTATTTTGTGCACTGAAGAATTTGTGGATGTTTGTTTGTTGTCTTCTTTAGATTACAACCTAATCCTTAACAGAAATTGTAAGTGCTTGTTCATACATACTTGCAATTGCTTACTTTCTGCCAGCCTAAATGAAGAATATATTGTAAGAATTTCCCTGGTCTGATGAATGTCACCTACTGCAATTCTCTCTTACACACTTGCACATTTACTTTTTGTTTGTGTTTTCTTTTCCTTTTCTTTTTTTTTGTTTCAACTGAAGATTGTTTAGAAAGTCCTATATAATATAGGACTTTTAAAAATAAGCATGATTGTTTACTTACCCTCTCATTCATCTAGATATTTCCAGTGAGAAAAAAAGGAAGGCAAAAAAGAGAAATCACCTGGAAAGTTACCAGAATTAACTCTTAACTGGCATTTAAAACCTTTAATCTCTAACTGCCCTGTAAACAAGATAGTACTTTCATACTTTAGTTTCTGTATAAATCAAGCACCTTTTTTATACAACCTTATGAGAACTGCTCGCCATGTGACAAATGTTAAGAATTGATGGCCAGGAGCAGTGGCTCACGCCTGTAATCTCAGCACGTTGGGAGGCCGAGGTGGGCGGATCATGAGGTCAGGAGATCAACATCATCCTGGCTAACACGGTGACACCCCGTCTCTACTAGAAATACAAAAAAATTAGCTGGGCATGGTGGCAGGCGCCTGTAGTCCCAGCTACTCCGGAGGCTGAGCAAGGAGAATGGTGTGAACCAGGGAGGCGGAGTTTGCAGTGAGCCGAAAGATTTCACCACTGCACTCCAGCCTGGGTGACAAAGCGAGACTCCGTCTCAAAAAAAAAAAGAAAATAATTTTTATCTATAAATCTATATCTTACAGGAAGGGAACATAATTCAGTAATTTCATAGAAAGGTCTATACTGAACTATTTCATTACAAATGTTTTTAATTACCTGATTTTTCCCCATCATTAACTGTGGTTTTCCCTTCAAATTTCCTTTTCAATGTTCAACAAGAACATCCTGCTGAAGCTTGTGGCCACATCTAGTACAATTGTCCTCAAAGGCTTATGGCTGAGAAGAATGGAAGATTGCTGGATAGCTTCCTAGGGCAGTGTAGAATTGAAGGGAAAATAGAACCTCAGAGCAAACTCAGTTAATTCTGATTTAACCATTAATGAACCAGACAACAGGCTATATTTATGAAACTGGTAGTCAAAACAGACAGGATGTAACCTTCTGGGACAAAATGTTGAAAATACCAATTCTGTAGTAAGGTTAAACCTGTTTATTTAATCTCAATTAAGACACAGCAGACCATTTATTGATTAATGAGAAATAAGAAGCATATTGCAATTAAATTTAACTTTTAAGTCAGGAGGCCCTGGCGATTTGGTCTGATACTATATGACTTTGGGGATAAATTTTGAAAATTCCTACTCCAGGATAAGGAAGACCTCATTTATTTCTTTCCAAGGTCTCATATATCATGCTTTACCTTAAAAGAAAAATAGGGAAGTACAGCAATTGGCTGCATTCTGAAACCCAGGCAATAGATCTGACATAGCTATTCTGCTGAAAAAAAAAAAAAAATGAGGAATCCTTGAAAATAGAAAACATTCTACACAAGGTTGGTCAGGTAGCTATGTTGAAGAGGCAAAGTCCTTGGAAGGTCCATTTATCCTCAGAAAATCATTAGACATAGCTAGTGAAATTCTGACTCTCCATCAAGCGAGGCAAGGCTAGCTTTATATGTAGGTAATATGTTCTTTGCAGTATTTCTTTTCTTTTATGTCTTATAAATGAAAAACAATTAGGGAAAGCTTAGTATATTGTAAATATTTGTAAAATAGAATGGTTTAAAAAGATTTACCCCCACTGCTACCATTCTATAAAACTTTTATTAACATTTTGATGTATTTCATTTCAGCTCTTTTTTCATCCATAAAAGTTTGTGTAGCTTGTAATCATACTGCTCCTTACAATTTTGTATGCGTTGCTTTTTTAAACTTAATATTATATCATAAGCTTTTCCCAAACTGTTGTGAAATTCTCTTAATCATGATTTTAATGGCTGTAAAAATGATCCATTGATAAATATACCATGGATGGACAATTTTAAATTTTCTCCAGTTTGAAACGATGTAGTAAATAACTATTTGCGTGCGTTCATGTACCCATAGTTTTTATCCATTAACTGGATTTTTTTCTTTAATGCAGAGACCCACAAATAAAAATCATTGGGTCGAAGAACCATAGCTCTTTTAGGTAATTATATTACAGTTTGATTTCATTTTACAAAAGTATAGTGTGTGTCTGGAAAGATACATAGGTACTTAAAATTTAACAGTGATTATTTCTGCTGCTGGGTCTACAAATAAATACTAATGAATTGTTGTTTTCTTTCCTTTTACTTTTCATTATTGTCAAAATTTTCTTTTCTTTTTTTTTTTTTTTTTTTTTTTGTTTGAGATGGAGTCTCATTCACTCTGTTTCCCAGGCTGGAGAGCAGTGGCATGATCTTGGCTCACTGTAATCTCCATCTCCCAGGTTCCAGTGATTCCCATGCCTCAGCCTCCTGAATAGCTGGGATTACAAATGCATGCCACCACACCTGGCTAATTTTTCTATTTTCAGTAGAGACAGGGTTTTGCCATGTTGGCCAGGTTGATCTTGAACCCCTGGCCTCAAGTGATCTACCCACCTTAGCCTCCCAAAGTGCTGGGATTACAGGTGTGAGCCACCGCTCCTGGCCTTTATTGTCAAAATTTTCTACAGTGAATATGTATTCCTTTTTAAATTGAGAAATTATAATAGGGCAAAGACAGAGTAAAGTGTAATGACTTAAACTCGGGCTTTAGAGGCAGACTCCTGGGTTTGAATTTCTGCTTAGCTAGTTACTAGCTCTGTGATCTTAGGCAAGTAACCTCTTTGGGACTCAGCTTTCTTGTCTGTAAATTGAGATAATGATGGTACATAATTCATAAATTGTTGACCTCATGTCTGTGTTGAGGATTAATAAATTAATCCACATGAAGTGCTGAAAACAATGTCTGGTATATAATAAACACCCCATAAATGTTCCATATCATTGTTATGTGGGACTGGACAGCAATTCAAAATTCCTATCCCTCATACAGATCATGCCACCCTCTCTGAAATTTTAATGTTGGCAATTCAATCCAGTATCGTTCATTCATAGAATAAATATACTTGACTTTACTTAAGAATTGAAGTGATTAGAAGAGGGAGCCTCTGAATCTCAGATCCTTCTGCCGTATCATATGTATACACTATTCTCTGTGCTCTCCAGAATAGTCTAACTGAAGAAAAGAATCAGGATACGCTGAGAGCCTGGTTATATGCCGTAACTAGCTCTGGTTTGAATGAGAGGGAAATATGAGGCAAACTTTTAAAGACAGTACCTTACACTTTTATCTATGACAGGCACTGAACTTAAATATTATGCCATGAAATATGACCATGAACATTTGTAGAAGTAGATATGTCTTGGTACAAATCTCTATCATTCAAAGATGGCTTTCCCCTCGAAGCAAAATTGATTGTTTTGCTTCATTGAACATTGCAAAATTGGATATCTTGTTTACTCTTCCATAAACCAAAGATTTATAAGGTACAATCTATTAGTAAAATGAGAACCGAGTTTCATTTTTAAAATATTTTTAGACGATTAATCTATCTAGAGAACTACATTTAATTCTGGAGAATAATCTATAAATTCTTGAATAGATATGCCAATGCCCTCTATCCCAATCAATCTAGTTTAAAAATCATTTACCAGATACCCACTCAATTATCTATGTTGTATCTTTTTATTTCCCAATATAAACAAATACGCATACTAGGGAAGCTCACTGTGTGGGATCACCAGAGAAATTAGTTCATGCAGTGAATAATTATTATTTTATCCATTGGATAGTTAAGCTCAGGATTTTCATCTGTATAACTTATAATGTATTTCTACTGTATAACATAGATGAGGTCTTGTTAATATGAAGCCCTCCTGCCCTTCTGAGACCCAGAGCAGTGTTTGGCAACCTTCTGATGCTTTAATACTTTGAAGAAAAGAAGTAAATATTCATCTAATTATCTGGAACTTTTTTTTTTTTTTTTCATTTCAGAGACTATAGCCTATGTAAAATGGACACCAAGTCATTATTTCCTGATTAAACTTTTCTTGCTCTGAGCATGACAGTGGCATTTTTTTTAGGCCATCCACCAAATAATCTGTTGTTCCTCGTTCCTCCAGATGTTACTATCTTCTTTTCATGCCCAGGGATATACTACAGAATGTGTCCTCAGGAGGTAGTTAGAAATTTTATTTGCCTACGCTTATAGGGCCGGGCGCGGTGGCTCAA
>NW_016804437.1:31228-41501 GCF_001698545.2 Rhinopithecus bieti | reverse complement strand
CTTTTGATTTCTATGAGCAGTAATTTTTTTTTTTTTGTTATAAAAACAAGAAAAAAGAAAACTACTGGCATACTCAGATACTCACTTCCCTGCCCTAGTATAACTCATGAGAAAACAAAAGCCCTGCCTATGAGTAAGCTCCAAAATCTATCAGAAAATAAATCACCTTAATTTTCATTGTTATTGGAAAGCCTTCTTCCAAATGGGGAAGTAGATGTTGTACTGATTGAAGCTTCATTTTGTGACAACAGCAAAATAGGATCTGACTTGGAAAACACTGAAGAAGGCTGTAAGGCCTTTGTAATGCAGGTCTGAGGGGACAGGACTAACATCAGTATACAAGCTAGCTGGGGTAGAGCTGGCTTTGACTGATTGGGTCTGTTATATTTCTAAGATGCAGCCTGGCCTCTGAGTATCACAAGCAATTTAAGTATTAAGGGGGTGGTGTTGCTACTCTAGTTTAAAAGCAGATTAAAAAAAAAAAAAAGACTTTATTGTGTAATAATTTAGCACTGAGAAAAATAATAAATGTAGCTATTTTTTTTCTCCAGGTAGAACTGTTGAAAGGGACAATTTTAAACAGCCTTCTTCACTTTTAGCAGATATAACACATAGATTGTCCTTCGTGAGAAAAAAAGGCTTGATGCCAAGTCCAGAAGAAATGTGAATGTGGAATTGAGTTTGAAATAAACTGATTCCCAATGCTCCCATTCATAAAATGGCATACAGACCTGTGTGTTGAATGATGTACAATCTTTTTGAAAATTCACTGATTTGTATCAGTAATTTTACTCCTCAAACTCTCCTTCATAGCACCTTCCCCATGCACCCATACCTCCAGGTACCTAGAAAGGGTTTGTCTTTGTGTCCATTTCTTGCTTCTGACTCTTGAACCAAGTGTATACCCTAAGCCAATTGTACACATACTATAGAGTATAATGGTCTCTGGAATCAGGCAGAATTGGGCGTGATGCTTGATTGGATCACTTACAGTTATGTGATCCTGAACAATGTAATTAACTTTTCTGAACCTAGTTTTCCACATATGTAAAGTGGAGCTAATAATAGCACTTACCCTTGAGGGTTGTTTTTTGCCTGGAGGATTAAGCAAGGTAGTGTAATAAAGAGCTTTGCACAGTGCCTAGTAAACACTCAAAAATAGTGGATTCTGCTTTTATTTTTTGTTGGAGTATTGTAATTTATTCCTTCTCTTGCTTTGCCCTCTCTTCCTCCATCATCATCATCATCATCATCATCATCATCGACCAACATCATCTATAGAGGCTACCTGGTTACAGTTGGTCATAGACTCATACCTCTAGGCCACGGTTTCTCAAATAGCATCACTCTTGACATTTTGAGCCGGATATTTCTTGGTTGGAGTGGGAAGAGGATAGCCTGTGCATTGTAGGATCCTTATTGTAGGATGCTCATTTAACAGCATCCCTGCCTCCTGCATACTGGATGCCAGTAGCACACATACCCTACACCTTTGTTGTCAAGCTATGCAACCAAAAATGTCTCCAGACAGTGTAAAATGTCCTCTTGGGGATAAAATTGCTCCCAGTTGAGGACCACTGCTCTAGGTATTCTTTGGTTTAAAAATATCCATGAAAATTATCTACCATTCATATGTCTATTGCTCTTCATTAGTTTGACTTATTTCATCCAGTAATCTTGGTCTTTATCTTAAATTCTTCTTTAGATTTTCAGGCTTCTCTGGTTTTTGTCTTAATTTTGAAACTAAGTCTTATTTCTCTGTTTGCCTTATTACAATCCAGTAAGTCTTTGATAGCCAGTTCTGGGCCTTAATATCTCTCTGAACTAACAACTTACTGTTTTTTGCTTTGAGCTACCAGCACTTATCTGCAAACCCCTAGTGCTAGGTTACTGATATCTAGCCAGAGCCTTTCCTTTAAATATTTGTATAAAAGGCAGTTGAAATGAGGACTCTAGAGCCAGATATCCTGGGTTGGAATCCTAGCTCTTCCAATTACTAGCTTAGTGACTTCAACCTCTCCATTTTCCTCCATTTAAGAAATGAGTACATTAAGAGTCACTATTTCATAGAGTTGTTGTGGAACTAGGTGGTTTAAATAAATAAAAATTTACTTAGAACATTGTCTGGCATATGGTAAATACCATGTAAGTGTAAACTATTATTATTACTATTCTCATAAAGACTCCCATGTGTCTTTACTAGCATAACATAAACTAAGCTGCAAGCCCCATCTCAGTATGTTATGAAAAGCCAGGGGTTCAGTGTAGCTCCCATTGCTCACTTCACAGAAAGCCAATCACTGAGACAATGTGTATTGCCAGGGAGGAAAGGCTTTATTCAGGTGCTGCAACCAAGGAGACAGGAAATAAATCTCAAATCCGTGTGTCCAACAATCTAAAAGTGGGGGTTTATACAGCAGGGAAGGAATACAGCTATGTGGAAGAGAACAAGAATTAGGGAGGAGTAAGGAAGCAGTCACGATGGGTGAGGGGTCTAGTGTTTTCTTGTTTGAATGTGGTGATCTGGTAAGTTTCAGTTCCTTGTTAGTATCAGGGAGGCCTGAAGATTGGTTTCCTGAGGAAGGAACTCAGATAAGACAAATGTGAGATTAAAGATTTAAGACTGTGAGGGTCAATTTCTGTGTTTATTCAAAAAGACTATAAACATCAGTTCTATTGAACAATTGGACCAGTTTCAAGTGCTCTGGAAGACTACCAACTTTTTCACCCCATGGTACATACTGAAAACGGTAAATATGTATTCAGCAAACTGGAGTAAATGGAGGTGGCTCTGACCACTTGAGGACTGAGGTGATCAATATCTTAGCCATGTGTAACCCATTTGTGACATGCAGTTGTCCACAGCACTCTGGTTTGAAAACTTTGCACAAGGCTCATCAAAATTAAAGGGGAAAGGTTTTAAATTGTAACCCAGTTAGAAACTGTGATTTCATTTTCTGATGTGTAAGATCCCAGCATCTTCTAGGTCCACAGGCCTTGGAAGGTCTATAGCTGTCCTTTGGTTTTCTTCCTTGAACAAGCTAAAATAAAGCAAAGGCAATTTCTGGGGAATATCATGAGGTTTTAAACATGTGTACATGTTTCTCTCTAATAGTCCAGAATCTAGTAATTCCCTCAAGTATAATGGTATGAGAATCTAACCCAACAATGTTAGAGAACAGCAACTCTTCAATCAAATTTCATATGAGGACCCACTCATTCTATTTTGTAATTTTCTTTTGAAAGGTTTGGGGCAGAAATAGCTCAGATATTTTAAACAGGGCTATTTTCTCTGTTTTTCTGTTTGAGTCCTGTGGCTTTCATTTTATGACATGACAGGACTATTTTTCATTTGTAACCTCTCCAAGTACTGATTTTAAGCAACTCATTAACATATGCTTCCTCTTCATAATTCATCCCATTCAAACATTTGATTGGTCTCTTCAGTACAATATGAATAATAAACTATCTTCCTCCCAGAGACATTCAAAATTGTGGTTTATATATGATGAACCAGAAAAAAAAATTTTGTTTTGAGTCCAGTTTTGAAAAGTCTATTAGGTGAAAGGATACTACAAATGAACTTTCTAAGGTAAATCAAGGCTTTGGCTAAATAAGCCAAACATTTCAGTCAAGGTCTGACTTATAAAGCTTGCTGTCAGCCCTACCGGAATCTGTTGCACTGGACACAATATATTTCAATTTTTAATTTCTATTGTCAATGCCTTCGTTTATGCCTTTATTAGTTTATGCCTCAACTTTGGTGACAGCTACATATTGGACTGTGTTTTCTCTTCTAAGACCTCCCATATGAGATCTTGAAATGTAGCTTTGATAGTATCATTTCACTCCACCAAAACCTTCAATGGCTCCCTACTGATTGATGAATAAATTCCTAGGAATCATAGAAATGCTAGAATGTCAGTGTTGGAATGAATCCTGAGGTATAATTCAGCAGTTGCCAAACTATGGTCTCTGGACCAGTGCCAGAAGTTTACACTAGTCCTCACTGGAAAGAGAAAAATAAGGACAATGAAGTCAGTTTTCAATAAAATGAAATTTACTTATTTTAAAAATTATTTAAAAGTATCTTGAGGTTGGGCGTGGTGGCTCACGCCTGTAATCCCAGCACTTTGGGAGGTCAAGGCAGGTGGATCACCTGAGGTTGGAAGTTCAAGACCAGTCTGACAATTTTACAAGAAAAAAAAAACCCCATCAAAAAGTGGCTGAAGGATATGAACAGGCACTTCTCAAAAGAAGACATTTATGAAGCAAATAAACATGAAAAAAAGCTCATCATCACTGGTTATTAGATAAAACCATAATGAGATATCATCCCATGCCAGTTAGAATGGCCATCTTTAAAAAGTCAGGAAACAACACATGCTGGAGAAGATGTGGAGAAACAGGAACACTTTTACACTGTTGGTGGGAGTGTAAATTACTTCAACCATTGTAGAAGACAGTGTGGCAATTCCTCAAGGACCTAGAACCAGAAATACCATTTGACCCAGCAATCCCATTACTGGGTATATACCCAAAGGAATATAAATCATTCTACTATAAAAACACATGCACATGTATGTTTATGCAACACTATCCACAACAGCAAAGATTTGGAACCAACCCAAATGCCCATAATGATAGACTGGATAAAGAAAATGTGGCACATATATACCATGGAATATTATGCAACCATATAAAAGGATGAGTTCATGTCATTTGACATGGATGAAGCTGGAAACCATCATTCTCAGCAAACTAACACAAGAACAGAAAACCAAACACCACATGTTCTCACTCTTAAGTGGGAGTTGAAAAATGAGACCACATGGACACAGGGAGGAGAACATCACACACTGGGGCATGTCAGTGGAGGGGGCTAGGGGAGGGATAGCATTAAGAGAAATACCTAATGTAGATGATGGGTTGATGGGTACAGCAAACCACCATGACACGTGTATACCTATGTAACAAACCTGCACATGTACCCCAAAACTTTAAAGTATAATAATAATAAAAAAAAGTATCTTGAACTTTGTTTTGAAATATCTTTTATTTTATATAGTGACAGCATTAATAGATAGTAATTTATTTGCTTATTGTTTTTAATGTCCATACTTGGCAAAATGAAGTTGGCAACCATTTGTTGCTTCATGTCCCCCATCCCCCACTTTTATTCTTATTTTTTATTTTTTCTGAGACAGGGTCTGACTCTGTTGCCCAGGCTGGGGTGTAGTGGCATGAACTCAACCCACTGCATCCTTCTACCTCGGCCTCCCAAGTCACTTGGACTACAGGCGCACGCCACCACATCCAGCTAATTAATTTTTTTTTTTTTTTTTTTTTTTCTGGAGACAGGGTTTTGCCACGTTGCCCAAGATGGTCTCAAAATCCTGAGCTCAAGTGATCTGCCCGCCTCAGCCTTCCAAAGTGCTGGGATTACAGGCATGAGCCATGGTACCTAACTGCCACCCTGAACTTTTTAAATTTTACAAATCCATGAAATCCAAAAGTCTGAAAGATACTCACTTCATAAATGAGAAAATTTAGGAAAGAAGGATTAAATGACTTAACTAAGGCAATACTTATTAGTGGGAATGCTGCATTACAAATCTTGATATTAGCTTCAAGTCTTTACCATAAATTTCAAATCCTCTGTATTTAAATCCCAGTATGCATTTGCATCTCTATTATCAGCATACCTTAAAAGAAAACCTATATTCTAAACAGTCATGATCATTTTCCATTCCTTAAATGTGCCTTTCAGTTGTTCATTACCCTACCTATTCTCCTAAAATCCCACCCAGCTCAAGTGCTGACTCTATTAACATATCTCAGTGTCAGAAGGGATCCTTTGCTTTTCTGTGCTTCCATATGTGGATGCTACTTATCAGCATATTATGTCTTGTTCAAGCTGTCATCATCTGTGGACTATTCCCCCTCCTATTCTCTCCATCTCAGTAAATGACATTACCATCTACCCAATTGCTCAAGCTGGAGGCCTTGAAGTCATTCCTTACTGTTCCCTATACCAATATTGAGTTAATCACAAAGCCCTGTCATCTTTAGCTCCCCAATTTATCCTGTATATGTCCACTTTAATTCTTCCACTGAACTGCTACACAGATCACCCTGTGTCTCCTTGTTCCACCATGCAATCCATTTTTTACCTACCAGCTGCTTTTAGATCTGGTACTGCTCCTTGTAAAATCCTTTGGTGGTTTTCCATAGCCTTCAGATTAAAGCCTAGAATCGTCAACATGTTATACAAGATATGTAGTACCCGTGCCCACTTCTCCAGCCTCATCTCTTCCTAATTTTTTATTTGCATCCTTTGCTTTAGCTGTACTGGACTTTCAATTCCTTGAATGCATCTTTCTCACTATTGCATGCTTTTACTTGCCGACTTTAATTGCCTCTCACCTCTCTGGATCTTCACACACGCTATGGAGTGAAGCCTACACTGCCTGGAATACTCTGCCTTCTAGAAAACATACCTTAAGGCTCTAAGTTTCAGTTTGGGTATGTCATAGCAGAGTACCTTTCCTTTACCATAGCACTCACCACATTATATTGCAATTTCTTGTTTAATTGATTTCCTTTCTAACTAGACTATATGAACCATGAGGCCATGGATCATATTTATTGTGCTCACCATTGCATTCAAACTGCCAGCTCTGGCATATAGTAGGAACTCAATAAATGTAATCTGTGTGAATGAAAATATCATACTACATTTCCTCCTATACTATTGAGACTTTCATACTTGTGGTATTTCCTTGATTCTATTATAAATTCCTATAAGTGGAAGGCAGTCTTTTATAATTACTACCATTTTATAGCACCACACATATTATAGGCTGCTGGTAAATATTTGGTAAATATATGAATAATCTATTTGTTTCTTACAGGGTCAGGGGCAAGAATTAGAGTGCATATTTGTAATAAACATAGAATGCAGCACAACGAAATAGGCTATACAATCTAAGAATTTTGGACTAATACTAATATTGATTGTTTATAACCTAAAAGGTGCCCCACCACTGTAAAATACCTGCTTTAAATTGGGAAATACTCTATGGTTTCATCAAGGTTAAATATGATTTTTCAAATAGGGATTCTGATACATTTTAAAGTAATAAAAAATGTAAAAATCTTAAAGTGACTTATGATGCCTAGACTGCTGTGGGGTGTGTGTGTGTGTGTGTGTGTGTGTGTGTGTGTGTATGTGTATATGTATGTGTGTGTGTGTGTGTGTGTGGTTTGTTTGTTTCTTGGGAGCTGAACTCAGCCTGGAGTTTCCATGAAGTTATGGGTAGGGTGATAGATTTACATTGAAATATTTTACTTTATCCAAAAGTCAGTTCAGTTTTCTCAATGGGGATTTTTTCAATTGGGAATATATTTTGCACTTCATGTTGATTGATTCTCTTTTCAACATCCAGAACATACAGCGATATCATCAGTCATAGAGAGTTCATACTGCACATAATGGGCTATAATATCGGTCTCTTTGTATATATCATAATACCTGAATTGTTCAACAAAATGTCTCATAAGGCAGGAAGCTTCTTTTCTGTTTTCCATTTTTGATAGACTCAACCTAAATGGATATTGTTCTTTGTAAAAGGTGAACAAAACATCAGCACTAGTAATATTTATTTTACAGGATGTGCCACAAGCCTGGCTCACTCCTCTTACTTACAAGGGCAGTACCTGCTAAGACCATTTGGATTTGTTGAGTCCAGTGCAAACTGAAACAGTGACCTATCTGAATGACAACCAGGTATATGACAGAGGACAATGCCAAAAAAAAAAAACAATATATTAAGTTCAGGAGTTGAAATTGTGGTAAGCATTAGTGCTCATCCTCAAAGAAGTATTCTCTGACCTTCCTGTGCAAGGCAGTGTTCCTCTCTCCCCAATTTATGATGCTATATCAAACTCAACAAACCTTGGTAATGGATTGAATGATGTGGGTGAAGTAACAGAAGGAAGAATCAAGAATGTCTTGGCCCTGGGATTGTTATCTGGTTCATGGTAAGCTCTAAATATGTATCTGTTGAAGGAAAGAATAGCTGGGAATGATACACATTTTGTCACTCTCAGCCACACTATGCAGACTATAAAATTGATGCTTGTTTGCATCATCAGGTGGCCATACTTACATTAAGACCATAGTTTTAAGAGCCAAAAAAACCTGGGTTCAAATCCTGACTTCACCATTTGAGCTATGAGACGTTAGGAGAGTTACTTAACCTCACTGAGTCTTTCTTTCTCTTCTTATAAAAAGGATATCATCTCATACCAGCCTCACAAGATGATGGTGAAGATTAGATGAGATAATACATTTATCATATTTAGAACAATACCTGGCAGAAAGTATTCTGTAGAGGGTAGTTATCGTTGTTGTCAGAATGTAATGTACTTGAGTGTCTTGAAAATAGTAAATATTCAATAATTATTATCTGTAAGTATTATAATTATCATTATCATAATAGTTTTATATTAGTTAAATTATTTTCAATAGAATGCTTATGGTGACAAAATTACACTTTTGATATTATTGAACACAAATTTTAGTCTTAATTTCAGTAATTGTTATTTCTTAAAATATTTGGTATAGACATGGGATAGCTTCGTATTTAAATCAATAAAGGCAATGATTGTTGCTCTTATAATTTATGCAAATTGTTCAGAAATGAATAAATTAAAGCATTTATTTGTACTAACTCTGGTAGTTTGCTAAAAAAACATCAGGACAGGCTAAAGGAGGATATGGAAATAATGGCTGCATTGTTTTTGCTTTTTTTGATGAACCATATTTCAAATTCATTCACAGACATTTTCGCTTTCATGAATCTAAGATATCTTCTCTAGTTTCTAAAAGTATACGTACACATATACACACACAAGGTATACATATACTCACGCACTCACAATATTAAAATGTTTCGGCTACGTGTGGTGGCTCATGCCTGTAATTCCAGCAGTTTGGGAGGCCAAGGCAGGAGAACTGCTGGGGGCCATTAGTTCAAAACCAGCCTGTGCAACACAAGCGAGACTGTGTCTCTACGGAAAAAAAAGAAAAACAAACAAACAAACAAACAAAAAAAGCAGACCAGACATAGTAGTGTGAGCCTGAGGAGCTAGAGGATGCTGAGGTGATAGGATTGCTTGAACCCAAGAGTTTGAGGCTGCAGTGAGCTGTGATTGCACCACTGCACTCCAGCACCTGAATGACAGAGCAAGACCCTATTTCTAAAAAAAAAAAAAAGTTTGCTGCCTGCTGCTGCCTGGGACCACAATGGAGAATGGAGAATAGCTGAAGAAAATGTAGTACAGAAGTTTAGGCAAGTGGTAATTGTTGTTGGTACCCATAGATTGAGCCAATGCAAATTTGCAGGCTTTAGAAAAATACCTCTGCTGTTCTCCAGATTTATTTTCTAATTTCACCTTATATGTTTTGTTTCTACACAACCATTTTCTTTTACTGTCTCATAAATTTTATGTCAGTATGCTATGACTGGATATCTAGGAGGAAACAAAATTGCATTGGTAAAAGCTCAGTCTTTTTTTTTTTTTTTTTTTTTTTTTTTTTCTTTTCATGAAAATGAGCTGCTAACTGGGCACAGTGGCTCACGCCTGTAATCCCAGCATTCTGGGAGGCCAAGGCAGGCAGATGACTTGAGCTCAGGAGTTCAAGACCAGCATGGTGAACACGGTAAAACCTTATCTCTACAAAAAATACACAAATTAGCTGGACATTTTCCGCATGCCTGTAGTCTCAGCTACTCGAGATGATGAGGTGGAAGGACTGCTTGAGCCGGGAGGTTGAGGCTGCAGTGAGTTGTGTTCATACCACCACACTCCAGCCTGGGCAACAGAGTGATACCCTGTCTCAAATAATAATAGTAATAATAATAATAATAAATTAATTTAAAAAAGAAAAGAAAATGGATTGCTTTTTAATGCTATGGTTAGTGGTTAGCAAACCAATAGAATCAATCCAGAATCTTCATTGAATACCTATGGTGTGTCCCATTCTAAGGGAGTAAATGGAGTAAGTATGAGACTCTGGCTTTGCCCTCAAGGAATGTAAAATTTGGCTAGGGAAGGTGATATGTATACATGGTATAAAATGATTTCTGGGGGTATCTTAGTTTGGGCTCCTAGGAACAGATTTTTATTTTTTATATTTTTATTTTGTTTGTTTATTTATTTATTTATTTATTTATTTATTTATTTATTGAGATGGAATTTCACTCTT
>NW_016804437.1:26318-29859 GCF_001698545.2 Rhinopithecus bieti | reverse complement strand
AAAAAAAAAAGAAAGAAAAAGAAAAGTGAAAGGAAAAATGGAGCAGAAGTAGAAGCTGACCCATAATGTAGTTGCCTATGGCCTCAGCAGATCTTACAGGGAGATCTGGAGTTAGGATGGACCTCTGGATGATTATCCCAAACAGAAGCAAGGGGGCTAGGGTTTTGAATTCCTTCATCAGGCAGTCTTTGGCCTTGGGCCACTCCCTGCTAAGGTGTTATCCTTGGGCATGCAGCTCTTTATAGCCAAGGACAATTCCCATTGTTGTGGCTCTAGCTTCAAGGATTGGTAACTTGATATTCTCAACAGTTGTAGGATAGGTGCTTTGGCCCTAAAGAACCTATCCTGTACCAAGCACCGGAGCATTTACTATAAGTCATTGCAACTTGAACTGGCCTTTAAAGGTTGGATAGAATTTAAGTAGATGTAGACGGGAATTGACATATATGCATTCCTGGGTGGGGAATGGTATGGGAAAGGACAGGTTATACTGGAGACAGTAAATAAATCAGATTTTAATTCAGCTTATATTTATTGAATTCCTACTTTGTAAAGGTACTATGTTGTGCTGAGAATTTTCATAATGTGGTACCTCATTTAATCATAAGAACCCTTTGATTTAAATATTATTTCCATTTTATATATGAGGAAAATGTATCTCAGCATGGTTATGAATTGCCCAAAGTCACCCATGAGAAAAGTATTAGAGCTGGCACTCAAATCCAAGTTTCCTAGCTCTAAAGACTCTTCTTTTCTGTTACACCATGTTCATATGTCTAAAATGGAGAATTACACTTGCAAATGGTGACAGTAGATTATGGAGAGTCTACAGGATACATTCTGGTTCTTGGTCCCATACTTTATTGTTTTGATCTCTAGTTGTCTCAGAAATTAACTGTAATTTTATAATAGTAATACATTGAATGATAGTAGTAGTTTTAACTACCATTGGTTATCATTCACCAATACGATGTTAAATTTGCTCACTCTTTCTCTGTGGATTATGGCATTGACTCTTTACTGTGAATCTGAAAAAGGTAGTATTGCTTTTATTTTATGTATGAGGTAACTGAAACTTAGAAACTGTCCATGGTCACGTAGCAAGAATGTGACAGAGCTGACATTAGAACCCAGGTCTCTCTGACTCCTAAAGTCCATGATTTTAAGCACTACATTTTAAGCCAACCTCTTTGTATGTTTTATAGTCCTTTGTACATCACCGAACACACAGTTGTGTGCTATTACTATACTTAACTGTTACTTATCCCCTTAGCAACTTGGGATAAGTAATTTTGTCTGTCTGCTTCAGTGTCTAAATTTTTTACTCAACTGAAGTGAAATCTACCCATGGCTAATGGGAATACTGTATCAGACCAGAGAGTGAAGCAGTGAACTAAAAAAAAATGGGCTTGTACCTGATTTCTTTCAGGCTCTAGGCCTATGTTGGTTGGATTGACTTTATTCATTGTTTCATGCCTACTCCTCATCTATCCTTTATTACAACAAATATTTATTGAGTTTTACTGTTTGCCCGTCACTGTTCTAGATGGTGAAAAAAAGGCAAAGTTCTGTCCTCATAGAGTGTATGTTCTAGAGAGTGAGACACTTGATTCACTACTACATATGTAAATACATAATAACTCAAGATAGTAATAGGTGCCTTGGAGAAAAACTAAAGCCTTGAAGAGAATGGGAATTGGAATAGGGTGGGGAAGGGGGCTGATAATTTAGATAGGGTGTTTAGGAGAGGCTTTTTGATAAGATGATATAAAAGTAGAGACCCGTGGGAAGAAAAGCAAGCCATGCAGATATTTTGAGGAATAGCATTATAGGCAGAGAAAATGAATAGCAAGTGTGAAAGCCCAGGGGCAGGAGCTTGACTGGCTTGTTTGAGAGCCACCAAGATCCAATTAATGATATGTTATTATAATATTTTGCCAAATGACTCACCAGTGATATAAAAGATTTAAAAGCCCTTTCCAAAGTATTTCCCTCTAGGACAGATTTGGAATGTGATGAAAGAGGGAACAGGACCAATGGGAAAAGATTAAAGTGTTTGAAGCCAACTCATCAGGATGAAATAAATGAGATGGGCTATTTAATGATTATCTATAGCAGTTCCATGTAAGGTTTTTATAAAGAAGCAGCGGAATAGCCTTCTGAAGACTAAGTTCTTCCCTTTCTCTTAGGAGGCAGGAACAAATTAGAAAATTAATCAAGAGAGAATGTGGCCTCTGATGACATGAGAATTGTTTGAAGGTGGCAGGAGTCAGGAGGGTGGTTGAATTCAGTTAACAGGTGAGAAATTTACAAAAATAAATAGAATTGAGCAAATTCAGAACAGATTTAACCTCCATTTTATTTTCAAGCTAAACAAAAGATGCTGATATAAGGGGAAATTACTCCAAAACTCAGCTTTACTGACATATTTTGAGTCATTTGCATAAACAAAATGGTCCTAGAAACAAGTGTGAACTTGACTTTAAAGTGAATAGGCCTGGGAGAGTTTTCTGACAGATAATTAGTTTGGTGCATTCATTCAATATTTATTGATATAATATTTATATTCATGTTATTGCAAAAAGGAGTTGAAGCAGATTGCAAAACTATGTATATAATCCACAATACAAAAACTAAGAGATAAAATCAGGAGGAAATAATAAGAATAGGAGAAATAAGATAAGGTTGAGTTTACGTAAAATAAATATCTAAACTGTATGCCATAGAGATGGGCAACACACATTTAGCTCTGAGATTTCTAGAAACAACAGAAAGAGTCCTGGAAACTGAGATAATAGACTTGTATTCTGTTAAGCCACTAAGCTCTGTTTCAAACCATTCATTAGTTCTCAAGGGAAGACATGAGGATGGGATAAACCTCCAGGGGAAGTTGGGGTACTAACTTTCATAAAGACTTTTATTTCTTGCAGAGGACTTTATTACAAGTCTATGTAGAAAGAGAATAAATGAGTTGTGTGATTGTCTAAGATTACGGAAAGATCTTTCCTTATGTGTAGAAACGTGTATTGGCATCGATGTTCATCAGGGATATTGGTCTAAAATTCTCTTTTTTGTTGTGTCTCTGCTGGGCTTTGGTATCAGGATGATACTGGCCTCATAAAATGAGTTAGGGAGGATTCCCTCTTTTTCTATTGATTGGAATCGTTTCAGAAGGAATGGTACCAGCTCCTCCTTGTACATCTGCTAGAATTCGGCTGTGAATCCTTCTGGTCCTGGACGTTTTTTGGTTGGTAGGCTACTAATTATTGCCTCAATTTCAGAGCCTGTTATTGGTCTATTCAGGGATTCAACTTCTTCCTGGTTTAATCCTGGGAGGGTGTATGTGTCCAGGAATTTATCCATTTCTTCTAGATTTTCTAGTTTATTTGCATAGAGGTGTTCATAGCATTCTCTGATGGTAGTTTGTGTTTCTGTGGGATCAGTGGTGATATCCCCTTTGTCATTTTTTATCATATCTATTTGATATTTCTCTCTTTTCCTCTTTATTAGTCTTGCTAGTGGTCTATCAATTTTGTTGAAC
>NW_016804437.1:17722-25087 GCF_001698545.2 Rhinopithecus bieti | reverse complement strand
GTTTTTTTTTTTTTTTCTGGTTCTATATGAATTGTAGGATTGTTTTATCAATTTTTGTGAAAAAATGATGTTAGAAATTTGATAGGGATTACACTGAATCTTTAGATCACTTTGGGTATTATGGGTGTTTTAATAATATTCCTTCAATCCGTACAGGGGATATCTTTCCATTTATTTGTGTCTCCTTCAATTTTTTAATCAATGTTTTACAATTGTCAGTGTACAGATACTTCACCTCCTTGGTTAAATTTACTCCTAATTATTTTTTTGATGCTCTTGTAAATGATGTTTTAAAAAATCAGATAACTCATTGTTAATGTACAGAAATGCTACTTATTTTGTGTGTTGATTTGGTTATGTGCAACTTTACTGAAATCCTTTATTGATTCTGTTTTTTGTGGAATATTTAGGGTTTTCTACATATAACATCATGTCATCAGCAAACAGAGACAGTTTCACTTTTCCTTACCTATATGGATGCATTTTATTTCTTTTTCTTGCCTAATTGCTTTAGCTAGGACTTCCAGTACTATGTAGAATATAAAAGGTGAGAGTGTGCATCCTTGTCTTGTTCCTGCTCATTGAGGAAAAGATTTTAACTTTGCTTGTTGACTATGATGTTAGCTATAGGCTTGTCACATATGGCCTTTATTGTGTTGAGGTACATTTCTTCTACACCAATTTTGTTTTATTATGAACAGATGTTGAGTTTTATTGCATGCTTTTTCTACATCTATTTAGATGATCATGTGGTTTTTGTCCTTCATTTTATTAATATAGTATATCACGTTTATTGCTTTACATATGTTGACATATCCTTGCATTCTTAGGATAGATCCTGCTTCATCATGGTGAGTGGTCTTTTTAATGTGCTGTTCAGTTCAATTTGCTACTACATTGTTGAGGCTTTTTCTTCTATGTTCATTAGGAATATTGGCCTGTAGTTTTGTTTTCTTGTGTCCTTGTCTGGCTTTGAAATCAGGGTGATGATGTTTTTATAAAATAACTTTGGGAGTATTCCCTCCTCTTAAATTTTTTTGGGTGAGAGTTTGAGAAAGATTGGTATTATTTCTCTAAATATTTGGTAGAATTCAGGAGCAAAACCAACAGACTCTTGGCTTTTCTTTAATGGGAGATTTTTTTTTTTATTACTGATTCAATATCCATACTCAGTAATGATCTTTTTAGATATTCTGTTTCTTCCTGATATGGTCTTAGTAGGGTACATGATTCTAGGAAATCATCCATTCTTTTTAGGTTATCTAATTTGTTGATGTATAGTTTGTCATAGTAGTTTATTACCTTCCTTTTTATTTTGTGGTATCAATTGTAATGCCTCCTCTTTTATTTAGGATTTTGTTTGTATCTTCTCTTTTTATTTTTTATTTATTTTTCTTTGTTGAGATAGTATTGCTCTGTCACCCAGGCTGGAGTGCAGTGGCATGACCGTGACTCATTGCAACCTCTGCCTCCTGGATTCAAGCGATTCTCGTGCTTCAGCCCCCTGAGTAGCTGGGACTGCAGGCGCACACCAGACTGGGCTAATTTTTTTTTTTCTTTTTTGAGACAGTTTCACTCTTGCTGCCCAGGCTGGAGTGCAATGGCACAGTCTCGGCTCACTGCAAACTCTACCTCCTGGGTTCAAGCAATCCTCCTGCCTCAGCTTCCCAAGTAGCTGGTATTACAGGCGCCTGCCATCCTGCCTGGCTAATTTTTGTATTTTTAGTAGAGATGGGGTTTTGTAACATTGTCCAGGCTGGTCTCAAACTTCTAACCTCAAGTGATCTGCCCACCTCAGCCTCCCAAAGTACAGGGATTACAGGCATGAGCCAGTGTGTCCGGCCTGTGTCTTCTCTTTTTTCTTTGTTAGTCTAGCTAAAGGTATGTCAGTTTTGTTTATCTTTTCAAAAAAACAACTTTTAGTATTGTTGGTCTCTTTTTCTAGTTTCATATTTTTTTTCTTCTGTGATCTTTGTTTTTTTCTTCTTTCTGTTAAGTTTGGACTTTGTGTATTATTTTTTCTAACTCCTTAGGTTGTTTATTTGAAATTTTTATTTTTTTAAGGCAGGTTTTTATCACTTTGAACTTCCCTCTTAAAACTGCTTTTGCTGCATTCCATAAGGTTCACTGTGTTGTTTTCATTTTCTTTATCTCAGTATATTTTTTATTTTTATTTTTATTTCTTCTTCAACCCATTGGTTGTTCAGAAGTATGTTGTCTGATTTCCACATATTTGTTCCTTGTCTAAGATTCATCCTTTTATTGATTTCTAGTTTTATGCCATTGTAGTCAGAAAAGATACTCAATATGATTTCAATCTTCTTAAATTTGTTAAAATTTGTTTTATGGTCTAACAGATTATTTATCCCGGAATGCTTCATGTGTACTTGAGAGGAACGTGTATTTTTTTCCTTTTGGGTGAACTATTTTGTAAATATCTATTAGGTATTTTTGTCTAAAGTGTAGTTCAAATCCAATGTTTTCTTATTGATTATCTGTCTAGATGATCTGTCCAAAGTTGAAACTGGGGTGCTTAAGTCTTCTGCTATTATTGAATTGTAATTTATCTCTCCATTTAGATCTATATTTGCTTGATTAGTTGCCCTGATGTTGGGCACATATATACTTGCAATTGTTATAACTTGTTGATAAGTTTACCCCTTTATTATTATTTAATGACCTTCTTTATCTCTTTTTACAGATTTTGACTTAACATCTACATTATCTAATATAAATATAGTTACCCTGCTTCCCTTTGCTTTTTATTTCTATGGAATACCTTTTCAGTACCTTCACTTTGAGTCTATATGTGTCTTTAGAGACAAAGTGAGTGTCTTGTAGGCAGCATGTAGTTCGTTCTTGTTTTTTATATCCATTCAGTCACACAGTGTCTTTTGATTGGAGAATTTAATTCATTTAAACTTAAGTCCTTACCTATCAATAATTATCTATTACTATTTACTTATCTGTTGCATTTGTTAATTATTTTCTTATTAATTTGCAGATCCTTTGTTCTTTTTTTGCTCTCTTGATACCTTCCTTTGTGGTTTAATGACTTTCTTTAATGGTTTACCTTGAATCATTTCTTTTTGCAATTTGTGTATCACCTAAGGATTTTTGCATTATGGCTAACATGGGGCTTATATAAAAAATCTTAAAACATTTTATACTAATAACAGAATATTTTAAGCTGGTGACAACTAACTTTGAACACTTGCACACACTCTACATTTTATGCCTTTCCACACTTTGTTTTTCATGACACATTTTGTATCTTTTATAGTTTATATCCCTTAACAAATGATTATATTATATCTATGGTTGTTTATAATAGTTTTATCTTTTAACTTTCATACTAGATATAATTGGTTTTCTTTTTTTTTTTTTTTTTTTTTTTTTTTTTTTATTTTTTTAAGACAGAGTCTGGCTCTGTCTCCCAGGCTGGAGTGCAGTGGTGTGATCTGGGCTCACTGGAAGCCCCGCCTCCCAGGTTCACGCCATTCTCCTGCGTCAGCCTCCCGAGTAGCTGGGACTACAGGCGCCTGCCACCACGTCCGGCTAATTTTTTGTATTTTTCGTAGAGACGAGGTTTCACCATGTTAGCCAGGATGGTCTCGATCTCCTGACCTCGTGATCTGCCCTCCTCAGCCTGCCAAAGTGCTGGGATTACAGGCTTGAGCCACCGCGCCCGGCCGATATAATTGATTTTCACACCATCATTTCAGTACAAGAATGTTCTCAGTTTGACTATGTACTTGCTTTTACTGGTGAGTTTTATGTTTTCATATATTTTGATGTTGCTACTTAGCAACATTTTCCATATGGTTTGAAGGAATTCTTTTAGTATCTTCTATAAGGCGTTGTCTAGTGGCAATAAATTATCTTAGCTTTTGATGTCTGACAGAAAGCTTTTTCTTTTTTTTTTTTTTCTTTTTTTTTTTTTTTTTTTTTAAGGAATAAGATTGCAGGGTACTATAGTGTGAGTTTGTCTCCTCTGAAACTTGTGTTGAAATTTGATCCCTAATGTGTTGGTGTTGGCAGTGGGAGGTTTTTGGGTCATGGGGACAAATCCCTCTTAAATAAATTAATGTCTTCTCTGGCAGGAAGTTCTCACTATCATAGGAATGGATTAGTTCCTAAGAGAGCAGGTTGTTTAAAAAAAAATCTGGCTTCGTTTCTCTCTCCTGCATCCTATCTTGCCATATGATCTCTTTGTATGTGTCCATTTTATTTCTGCTTTCTGCCATAAGTGGAACTAGCCTGAGGCCTTTACCAAATTCAGCAACCCAATTCTGGACTTTCTAAGCACCAAAATCGTGAGCCAAATAAACTTACTTTCTTCATAAATTACCCAGTCTCAGGTTACAGCAACACTAAATGGATTAAGACATTGGGTATAGTATTGTTAGTTGGCATATTTTTTCTTTCAACTTTACGAATATATCATTCTATTCCTTCTGGCCTGCAGGAGTTCTGTTGAAAACATCTGCTAGTAATTTTATAGAAGTTTCTCTGTATGTAACAATTCACTTTTTCTTTGCAGCTTTCAGTATTCTACCTTGGTCTTTAACCTTAGACAATTTGATTATTAAGTGTTTTGGTGTGAGTTTCTTTGAATTCATCCTAGTATAGGTGACTGTTAAGCTTACTGAATCTGAATTTCTATTTTCTTCCTCACACTTGGGAAGTTTTCTGTCGTGATTTCTTTGAATATATTTTTCTGTTCCTTTCTCTCTCTCCTCCTTCGGGTATACTGAAAATGTGTGTCATATTCTGTCTGATGATGTCCCATAAATCCCTTGAGCCGTCTTTAATCTTTTTTTATTCTTTTCCCTTTTTGCTTCTCAGATTGGATATCTACCAGTGAACTGTCTTCCTGTTTTCTTCTGCTTGATCAAGTCTGATGTTGAACTTCTCATTGGATTGTTTCATTTAGTTAATATATTCTTTTGCTCAATTATTCATGCTTGATACTTTTTAATATTTTCTGTCTCTTTGTTGAAGTTCTCAACTTGTTCATGCATTGCTGTCCTTAATTCAGTGAGCATCTTTATAATAATCCTTTTGATTTTCTTGTCAGGTAAATCACATATCTCCATTTCATTAATGTCTACTTTTGGAGGTATATCTTCTTCATTAATTTGAAAAACATCTCTCTGTTTCTTCATTTTACTTGACTCTCTGATAATTTCTGTGAATTAGATAAAAATTCTCCTCTCTGTCTTATTAGACTGGTCTCATGGAGGAGATATTTCTCACCAATCAGCCCACCCAGAGATTCTTCATGCCTCTAAATTCCTTATGCTTGTCCAACCTGCTGTTATTGTTCTTATTGGATTCCCCCAAATTAGACAGTGTCAAGTCATGCTATTGCCTTGAGTAAGGTGAGATTGAAGCCACTTCCTTGGGATACAGCTGGAGAGGTTGGGGTGTTAGATGTGTGTTCTAACTTTTCCTTTCCTTGCAGAGAAGCTGGGGGCTAGATTTTATCTCACATTTATTCTGCCCTAACCAAAGTAGAGGGTCTGAGACATATGGCTATATTCTTGATCAGACTGCTCATTTTGAACCTGGGGAGATAGCTGCTGAATGTTTGTAATTTTAAAAGTCACCTTTTGGTTTTCTGTAGTTTAGGAACCTCAGGAATGCACAGACCCAACAACTTCTAGAGCTATTTGATTTAGGAGTGAGTTGCTGGTAAGGGCTGTAAAAGTTGAGATGCTCTATCTGTGCCAAATCTACTTCCATGGAGAGTCTGAGAACCTGGATTTATTGCTGGAACAAGCCAGGGAAGAATGTGTTGGGCATGACCACTCTCCTGTTTGAGCAAGCAGAATATTCATTTCAAAAGTGGTAAACTGACCATTTACAGGTCCGTATACCTATTCTATTTTAAAATTTTCACTAGTTGCCATCATTTAAGCAGCTAAAACTAACATAAAAATCTGTTTAGCTTCACTTTAACTCCCTTATACAAAAAACATCTAGAACTGAGTAGTAGCCATGCCTTTTCAAAAGGGAATGTATTTTCCAGGTTATACAAGTCACTACTCTTCCCTATTGTCTTATACCTTGGCTTGTTCATTAAATTATATTGCCAGCCTGACTTCTATAGCAGATAAGTTTGGGATCTCTTGTTGTTTTGCAAGAGATAAATATTTATTTTATTTATTTATTTATTTATTTTTTTTAGACTTTTAGGTTCAGGGGTGCATATGCAAATTGGTTACAAAGGCAAGTTGCGGATCATGGGCGTTGGGTGTACAGATTATTTTGTCACCCAGGTTATGAGCATAGTACCCAATAAGTACTTTTTCTATCCTAGCCTCCTCCCACCCTCCACCATCAAATAGGCTTTTTAATAATAGTCATTCTGACTGGTGTGAGATGTTATCTTATTGTGGTTTTGATGTACATTTATCTAATGATTAGTGATATTGAGCTTCTTTTATGTTTGTTGGCTGCATGTATGTCTTCTTTTGAAAAGTGTCTGTTCATGTCTTTTGCCCACTTTTTAATGGGGTTGTTTTTTGTTAATTTATTCAAGTTCTTTATAGATTCTGGACATTAGACCTTTGTCAGATGCGTAGTTTGCAAATACTTCCTCCCATTATGTAGGTTGTCTCTTTATTGTATTGATAGTTTCTTTTGCTGTGAAGAAATTCTTTAGTTAAGTACCATTTGTCAAATTTTATCTTCACTGCAATTGCTTTTGATGTCTTCATCATGAAATCTTTGCAAGGGCCAATGTCCAGAATGGTATTTCTTAGGTTTTCTTATACAGTTTTTATAGTTTTATGATTTTACATTTAAATCTTTAATCCATCTTGAGTTGATTTTTATATATGGTAAAAGGAATGGGTCCAGTTTCAATCCTCTGCATAAGGCTAGCCAGTTATCCCTGTTTTACAAAAATTAGAAGACAAAAATAAGAAACAAAAATTATCATCTATAGACCTACCACTCAGAATCAGCCAAACTTCATATTTGGTATATATTCTTCAGTTCATTCTTTCAGATAGATCAGTAGGTTGGTAGGTAAACAGCCAGCCAGCCAGATATGTTTAGAATATTTTTATACTAATGATGATAGATCAATATTATTTATTATTTTTCTTATTTCAATGAAGACAGATTGTTCAGAGAATGAGGCTTTAAGTTACTTTTATAGTAAACTGAGAGATGAACACAAATACCATTTGTTTTAGTGCTTTGCATGGAAAGATCCTTCAAATATGCCATTAGGATTTTTGGTTCAATAAACTAGTGATGAGGATTCAAGTAGACTAGTCTAGACTAGGATATTTAAAATCCTTATAGTCCTTGATATCTGAGATGGTTGTTCAGGTAATGGAAGTAGTTGAG
>NW_016804437.1:11358-14866 GCF_001698545.2 Rhinopithecus bieti | reverse complement strand
TAATCATGTTTTAATCAGTTTAAATGTGGGTTCCTATAAGTTTTTGTTTGTTTGTTTGTTTGTTTGTTTTTTAATGTTTAAGTTCAGCGGTACATGTGCAGTTTTGTTAATAGGTAAACTTGTGTCATGGGCTTTGTTGTACAGATTATTTCTTCACCCAGGTATTAAGCCTAATACCCATTCGTTATTTTTCCTGATTCTTTCCATACTCCCAAACTCCACCCTCCAGTAGGCCCCAGTGTCTGTTTTTCCCCTCCACATGTCCATGTGTTCTCATTATTTAGCTCCCACTTGTAAGTGAGAACATGTGGTATTTGGTTTTCAGTTACTGCACTAGTTTGCTAAGGATAATGGCCTCCAGCTCCATCCATGTTCCTGTAAAGCATGATTTCATTCTTTTTTTTTTTTTATGGCTGCATCATATTCCATGATATATATATATATATACACACACACACACACACACACACATACACACCATAGTATGACTGCATAGTATTCCATGATATATATGTACCATATTTGCTTTATCCCTTCTACCATTGATGGGCATTTAGGTTTATTCCATTTTTGCGCTATTGCAAATAGTGCTGCGAGTAACATATGTTTGCCTGTGTCTTTATGATAGAACAATTTATATTCCTTTGGGTAATATACCCAGTAATGGGATTGTTGGGATGAATGGTAGTCCTGTTTTTAGGTCTTTGAGTAAGTGTCACATTGTTTTCCACAAGAGCTAAACTAATTTACATTCCCAACAGTGTATAAGTGTTCCTTTTTCTTCACAATCTTACCAACATCTGTTATTTTTTGACTTTTTAATAGTAGACATTCTAACTGGTATGAGATGAAATCTCTTGTGGTTTTGACCTGCATTTCTCTAATGATCAGTGATATTGAGCTTTTTTTTCATACAGTTGTTGGCTGCATGTATGTCTTTGGAGAAGTGTCTGTCCATGTCCTTTGCCCACTTTTTAATGGGGTTGCTTGTTTTTTTCTTGCAGATTTGTTTAAGTTCCTTATAGATGCTGGATATTAGCCCTTCCTTTGATACACAGTTTGCAAACATTTTCTCCCATTATTTAGGTTGTCTGTTTACTCTGTTGATAGCTTTTTTCACTATGGAGAAGCTCTTCAGTTTAATTAGATCTCATTTGTCAATTTCTTCTTTTGGTGCAATTGCTTTTGGCATCTTTGTCATGAAATCTTTGTTCGTTCTGGTGTCCAAAATGGTATTGCCTAAATTGTCTTCCATGGTTTTCATCGTTTTAGGTTTTCTATTTAAGTCTTTAACCCATCTTGAGTTGATTTTTGTATATAGTATGAGGAAAGGGTCTAGTTTTAATATTCTGCATATGGCCAGCCAGTTATTCCAGCACCATTTATCAGCGATAAATGAATAGGAAGTCCTTTCCCCATTGCTTGCTTTTGTCAGCTTTGTTAAGGAACAGATGGCTGGTCTGGGCGCAGTGGCCCACTCCTTAATCCAAGCATATTGGGAGGTTGAGGCGGGCAGATCACTTGAGGCCAAGAGTTCAAGACCAACTCGGCCATTGTGGTGAAACTCCATCTCTACTAAAAATACAAAAATTAGCTGGGCATAGTAGCACACACCTGTAATCCAAGCTACTTGGGAGACTGAGGTATGAGAATTGCTTGAACCTGGGAGGCAGAGGTTGCAGTTAATCAAGATCACTCCACTGTACTTTAGACTGGGCAATAAGAGCGAGACTGTCACAAAAAAAAAATAAAATAAAATAAAATAAAAAAGCAGATGGCTGTAGGTGTGTGGCCTCTATTTTGTTTCATTGGTCTATGTGTATGGTTTTGTACTAGTACCATGCTGTTTTGGTTACTGTGGTCCTGTAGTATAGTTTGAAGTCAAGTAGCGTGATGTCTCCAGCTTTGTTCTTTTTGCTTAGTATTGCCTTGGCTATTTGGGCCCTTTTTTGGTTTCATATGAGTTGTAAAATAGTTTTTTTTTTTTCTAATTCTGTGAAGAATATCATTGGTAGTTTGATAGAAATAGCATTGACTCTGTAGATTGCTTTGGGCAGTATGGCCATTTTAATGATATTGATTCTTCCTATCCATGAACATGGAATGTTTTCCAATTTTTGTGTCATTTCTGATTTGCTTGAGTAGTATTTTGCAGTTCTCATTATAGAGATCTTACACCTCCCTGGATAGCTGTATCCCTAGGTATTTTATTCTTTTGTTGCAATTGTCAATGAGATTGCATTCCTGATTTGGCTTTTGGCTTGATTGTTGTTGGAGTATAAGAATTCTAGTGATTTTTTACCCTGAGACTTCGCTGAAGTTATCAGTCTAAGGAGATTTTGGGCTAAGAGTATAGGGTTTTCTAGATATAAAATGTCATCTACAAACAGGGAAAGTTTGACTTCCTCTCTTCCTATTTGGATGCTCTTTATTTCTTTCTCTTGCCTAATTGCTCTGCCGTGTAAAAGTACTCCATCTTGACAGACTCAGAATCCCTAGGCCAGTCAGGCTTTTGCCAGATGTCCTAAAGAACAGCAATCAGAGCTGGGTATGGTGGCTCATGCCTGTAATCCCAGCACTTTGGGAGGCTGAGGCGGCCGATCACGAGGTCAGGAGATGGAGACTAGCCTGGCCAAAATGGTGAAACCCCGTCTCTATTAAAAATACAAAAAAATTAGCTGGACATGGTGGCACATGCCTGTAGTCCCAGCTACTCAAGAGGCTGAGGCAGGAGAATCACTTGAATCTGGGAGGCAGAGGTTGCAGTGAGCCGAGATTGCACCACTGCACTCCAGCATGGACGACAGAGCGAGACCTGTCAAAAAACAAACAAACAACAACAACAACAACCTGTACCTGCTATATTTTTCAGGCGGTTTCAGAAAAGGCAAAAGTAATAATTCATTACTTGAAACTAAACTTGACTTTCTGGGAATTGGTTAACTTGTTTGAAGAAAATATTTTAAACATTTATTGCCTCATTGCTTGCTTTCAAGATATCTTTCTATGCCTTCATTTATGAGAAGCTAGCTCAGTTTGTTGAAATCCATCAATGATTTGAACTGTAACATTCATAATATTCTTTATAACCCAGAGCTTGATTACATAATGATATTTATTGTTCTCTAGTTTTTTCATGTGCACAAGTCTTGTCCTGCCAACTGTTTCGTAAGCTTTTCGAAACCAAAGCTCATGTCTTCTACTTATTTCATGGTTTTTCTTTCCTCACAATATCTAGTACAGTAAGTACTTAATAATTATTTCTTAACAAACAAAACAAGATCTGCATGTGGGCTATGTAGCTTGGCTCAATTCTTACATTCCAGTTGGTGCCATTAACCCCAACTAGCTTTCTAGGAAGACTTGTCACATGGGGCCTGGGCAAGGAAGATTTGATGATTAAGAAAAGCCAGGCTTGAGAACCGGCCACTGCACTCCAGCCTGGGTGACAGAGCAAGACTCCGTCTCAAAAAAAAAAAAAAAAAAAAAAAAAAAAAAAAAAAAAAAC
>NW_016804437.1:3920-10100 GCF_001698545.2 Rhinopithecus bieti | reverse complement strand
GAGAGAGAGAGAGAGAGAGAGAGAGAGAAGAATACTGAGATAATCTTAAGTATTTAATTGCTCTATATCTAAATTTGCCAAACAGATTGGATTTACTATTTGTTAATCTGATCTTTTTCTTGGTATTTGAAAATCATGCTATTTAGAAAAAAAATCAGTAATTTTAATTCTGTACATATTTATGAAGGTTTATGCTGCATCCAGCACTGTGGTAGATACTGTTGGATATAAGAAAGTTATAAGACAAAGTTTCTTCCCATACATTATTTTTCTTTGTAGTTTGGAAGACCAGGTTTACTCATGTAAAACAATTAGAGAATCATATGAGATAGAGTACCATGAAAAAGAAACTCCAATGTGAACTTACTTATGTACTCATTATAAATAGGCAGGCTCCCAACATGGCAGTAAACTGTGTGAGTAGGCCAGTTGAAGAATACCACACTTGGAAAATAGACTGCTTTGGGGAGATATTTGAGGTTTAACCTAAACTCAAACTTGAAGACCATTTGAAGACTATGAAGATGCTTTTCTCCCAGAGAAATGACTATAAAATGTAAGCACATCTGGAATTAAAATCTTACTAATTGAAATAATATTTCTCTATAAAAAGGCCATTTTGCCATCAGAAAAAATAGAATAACAATCTCTCCAAAGTGTGCATATATGAGCTTATCTACACTGTATAGATACAGTATCATAACTAATTAGTTTTCAAAAGAACATTCTACTTGTTTCATGGAAACTATTGGATGATAACAAAATAGTCTCTACTTCAGAGAAGCAAAGGAGAAAAAAGATAGCAGGGTAGGCTGATGTCAGTTAATTGTTAATATATGAGGTTTGAGGCAGAAAGTAGATTCTTGAAGTTTGAAATATTATACATAAAAACTGAGAGGGTAAAAGTTTGAGAGACATAGATCACCATTTTCACTTTATGAAGAATGCTGTCTTTTACTTATATTTCTTCAGCTTATATTTCTAAACTAGGAATTTAAGGACTTATGAAAGATGGAAAAGGTATAGATTAGAATCCAATATTTTGGTGGGTCATAGGCTTGTATGATTCTTCCTTGTGCTAATACAATCATTTAAGGAGAATGATATGGTGATAAAAGGTAATAAAATACATTTAGGGGAAGTATGCTGTGTTGGATATTCAGAATTTGAGGAAATGTGTTGTGATAACAGAATGAATGAGCAGCTTTCACAGAGTACATTTAGTTAAGATGAAAGCAGGGATTGAGAAAAATATATTTTTTTCTGAAACAGATTTTGTACCTAAACTGTAAAACATTTAGTGAAGTACACTTTTCCCTCCAAATAAATATTTCAGTCAGCCATTTACCTTCTATTCTCTGTAACATGTTCATTAACGAGGAGCATGTTATCTTACATTTAATAAAGTACAAAATACATCAGCTTTTCAATGTTTTCCCCAATTTTCTATTCTGTTTAATAAATATTTATTGAATAGCTACTACGTGCAGAGCATCACAATAGACATTGTATGGGATGCAAACTCAAGAGTGAGGACACTGGTCTTGGAATCAGGAAACTTGCCTTCTAATCCCACTTTTGCCACTTCCTTGTATGACCTAGAGATTCACTTCTCGTTTTAGAGCCAAATTTCTGGATTTAATGATGTCTGAGGTCTTTTTCAGCTGTACTATAGTCCAACCTAACGAGTAAAACCGTTTGTTTCCCCTAAAACTTTACAGTATTCTATTGGGGGTTGAAACTATTACAGAAATAACTATGAAAGAAAACAGAATGATATCGGTAATTTCAAGAGAGAGTTACAAAGTGATGTAGGCCATTAATAGCTTCATGGAGGGAGTGACCTTGAGGGATTAGGCTTTTGATAGGCAGAAATAGGGGTCATAAGAACAACTCTGTTCCTATTGTGGGCTTTCTCCATTCCGGATATTAATTACTCAGAATTTGTCAGTGGCAAAACAAAAGTGGTAGAAATTCAGCCTTTGAAGGATTTTTATCAGTGTGTTTCCAAACTAGCCAATGAGTGTAGATTGGAGCTGTAAGCAATGAAGTAAAAGAGAGATGACGAACAGGAAACATCGGGAGGGGTCATAGAAATGGAATTTCTTCATAAATGCGAATAGCAACTATCCCTTATATTTGTATAAAGGTTAAAAATCCAGGATATGAGGGTATGACAGAGCTGTTAAGAGCAAGGCCGAATATGCTCTTAACATGGACTAAACCAGATGTGGGTTTCCATCCCTGCTCTGACATTTACCAGTGGTAGAACCTTGTACAGTCAGTTGGCCTGTTACACCTCAGTTTCATCATTTGTAAAATGGAGATAACAACAACTTCATGAGATGGCTGTAAGATTAAAATAAGATCATGTATTTAAAGCATTTATCAAAAGGACTGACACATAGAACTTACTCAAAAAGGGTAGCTAGGAGATAGTATGTCAGGTATTGTTCTTTCCTTTCAACAGAATGTCAAAACTGAGTCTCTCAGATTCTGAGTCATTTATTAGAATCCAGTATTCTTTCTATTACACGAGTGACTCCTAACCTGAGTTTTCTGCCCACACCCTATCCCTGGGGTGGCATCTGTGAAGGTAATAATGAGAATATGTGGGCCATTTTCAATGTTTGAAAGAAGCTTAACAGAGAGCATTAATTTACTCATGATAAATTACACAACCTGACTAAAATGTCAAGTTTCTTTGCTTTTGCCTGAAATTATATCAACTTATTTTGGTAATACTGGCTATCTCATGCTGATAGGATACTGATTGGCAGCTATATATGTCTTTGATAAATAGAAATGAGGAAAATGAGTTTTATATCATAAATGCAGTTGATCTGGGAGATATTCTTTTCAGCTTGGGAAAACATGGAGAAAAATAAAATGCTCCTTTGTTGCTAAAACTACTGAGAAGCACTGTATTTTACACCACACTTTCTGATTCAAGGGAAATGGGGTTAAGGGGCTTAGAAAGATAGGCAGTTGTGGTCAGAGAGAATTTCAGACTTTGAGAGCTTGAGGGTAAATTGTTTTCATATAACATACCTGCTCGAAATGAGGATATGACTTGTGTTTTTCTCCTGTGAGAAAGAGATGAGGAAACTGAGGCCTAAAGAGGGTTAATGAATCAGCCAAGTTAAAAAAGTAGCTTGTAACAGAACCAATATTTCAACCCAGTCTTGTGACTCTGTTCCATAGCTGTCTCTACTCTGAATCAAAGAAATATAGTCATCTTGTCTTGATTTTGTCACAATGTCCACAAAAACATTTCCTCAGGCCTGACTTTAATATTGACTTTTTCTAGTGAAAGAGAGAAAACACTGTTAGAAAATGAATGAAAATGAAATTAGGGACTTACAGACAGCTAACATACAAAGGTCTCCTTTGTATTGATTGGCTTCTTTATTGATTTGACAATATAGATTAATATCTCTTCCTCTGAGGCTGTAGTGTGGATTCTCTGGGTTCCAATTCACTCTGCAGAATTGATACAAATACAACAGGTGCAGAGGTAATAGGGAGATGAATTATCATATTAGCTATCATTTACTATGTGCCCACTATGGCCAGGAATGTTATTCAGGCATCTCAATTTATTGAGTGCCTACTGTGGGCCAAATGCTAGTCTAGGAAGTGACAGAGTAATGAACAAGACAGAGAAAAGTCCCTACCCCCATAGAGCTAATATTTTATCATTCTAAGTATTTTATGTGGATTACCTTACAACAACCCTGTAAGTTTGATACTGTTAGTATTCTCAATTTACAAATGAGAAAGTGGAGATAGAGTTAGTAAGTTACTTGCACAAGGTCACACAGCTAGGAATATTAAATTTGGAACTTGAACTAAGATCTGTCTGACTGCTAAATGTACATTTTTCTATTATTCTTTTCAAGTTTTATTCCCCACTGTGCTACTTCATCAGACAGCTTCTTCCTGCCATTCCTCTCAACACTCTCTTCCCCTTGTATCTATCTTTCCTCTTGGTTATAATGCTGAAAACATGCAGTTATTAAACCAAACACAGAGAGGCAAAATGCATTCATGTTGATAAAGTAAAACGTACATAGGCTTGCTCACACACTAAACAGAGAGAGCACAATGCAGAAGCTGTTTGCTTTGGGGAGATTTGATAGGAGATGTTATATGATAATAGACAACATTTATTGTTTTCTATTTATTATGTGTTAGCCCATATACTTTTTTATATTTAATTTGTATGTGTACATAATAGCTGTACATATTTATGGGATATAAGTGATATTTTGACACAAGTGTGTAATGATCAAATCAGGGAAACTGGAATATCCATCATCTCAAATACTTATCATTTATTTGTATTGGGAACATTATTTTGAAATACATAACAATATATTGTTAACTATAGTTACTCTATTTTTGTATCAAACACTAGATATTATTCCTACTATCTAACTATATTTTTGCACCCATTAACCAACCCCTCTTTATCCTCTCCTCCCACTACCCTCTGAGCCTCTGGTAACCATCATTCTATTCTCTATCTACATGAAATCATGTTTTAACCTCTATATATGAGTGAGAACATCCGATATTTGTCTTTCTGTGCCTGGCTTATTTCACTAAACATAATGTCTTCCAGTGGTATTCATTTTGTTACAAATGACAGGATCTCATTCATTTTATAGTTGAATAATATTCCATTTTAAATATATATCATATTATCTACTCATCTTCTGTTCATCTCTTGATAGACACTTAGGTTGATTCCATAGCTTGGCTATTGAAAAAAGTGCTGCAATAAACATGGGAGTATACAGGTATTTCTTTGATATGCTGATGTCCTTTCTTTTGAACATCTGCCCAGTAATGAGATTGCTAGATCATATGGTAGCTCTATTTTTAGTTTCTGCAGGAACTGCCATACTGTTTTCCATAATGGCTGTACTAATTGATATTCCTACCAACAGTATACAAGCATTGCCCTTTCTCCACATTCTCACCAGCATCTGTTATTGTCGTTTTTATAAAGCCCATTTTAACTGTGGTGGGATTATATCTCATTGTGGTTTTAATTTGCATTTATCTAATGATTGGTGATGTAGAAAATTTTTTCATATACCTGTTGGCCATTTATATGTCTTCTTTTGAAATATGTCTATTCGGATTTTTTTTTTTTTTTGTCCATTTATAGATTAGATTATTTGTGTTATTTTGCTATTGAGTTGCTTGAGTCCTTTATATAGTCTGATTCTTAATTCCTATTCAGTTGAATAGTTTACATTTTTTTCCCATTTTGTAGGTTGTCTCTACATTGTCGATTGTTTCTTTTGCTGTGCAGAAGCTTCTTAGTGTAATATAATCTCATTCATCCATTTTTGCTTTGGTTGCCTGTGTTTTTGAGGTCTTACTCAGGAATTCCTTTCCCAGACCAATGTCCTAAAGCATTTCCCCAATATTTTCTTCTAGCAGTTGCATAGTTTCAGGTCCCACATTTGTGTTTAATCTGTTTTGATTTGGTTTTTGTATTTGGCTAGAGATAGGGACCTAGTTTTATTCTTTTACATATGGATATCCAGTTTTGCCAGCACCATTTTTTGAATAGACTATCCTTTCCTCAATGTCTATTTTTGGTGCCTTTGTTGGAAATAAGTTGCCTGTAGCTGTGTCAATTTATTTTGGGGTTCGCTATTCTGTTCCTTTAGTGTATGTGTCTATTTTTATGCCAGTACCATGCTGTTTTGGTTACTATAGTTTTGTAGTATAATTTGAAGTCAAGGACTATGATACCTCTAGTTTTGCTCATTTTGTTCAGACCTGCTTTGACTATTCTGGGTCTTTTGTGGTTCCATATAAATTTTAGGATTATTTTTTCTATTTCTGTGAAGAATATCATTAGTAATTTGATAGAGATTATATTGAATCTGTAGACTGCTTTGGGTAGTATGGACATTTTAACACATTCATTCCTCCAATCCATGAACATGGGGTAGCTGTCTATTTTTTCTGTGTTCTTTTAAATTTTAATCAATTTTCCTAGCTTTCATTGTAAAAATCTTTCACTTCTTTGGTTAAATTTATTCTTAGGTAATTATTTTGTAGCTATTTTAAATAGGTTTGCTTCCTTGGTTTATTTTTCAGATTGTTTACTGTTGGCATACACAAATGCTACTGAATTTGTATGTTAACTTTGTT
>NW_016804437.1:0-1737 GCF_001698545.2 Rhinopithecus bieti | reverse complement strand
TATAATATATATAATACATGTAATATATAATTATATAATAGAATAATGATTCTATTATAGAATCTCAAGGAAAGCGTTTTACCTCCCTGGACCTCATTTTTCTTGTGTATAAAATGGGAATTGGAGAGGAAGAAGCAAGATGAACCACATGATCTCTAATTAGGACTCCTTGTGACTTTCAAGTCAGCCATACTTTTGAATTTCAGAATGGATGATATATATTTCACTATATATGTGTATGCACTTATATGCACTTCCTGATATAATGTTTACTTAACACCATGGATACTAGTTCATTTACCAAGGAAGAGTGTTACTCAAAATTCATGATAAAGAATTTATTTGCTGCTGTTTTGGACCTGTAATAAGATATTGTTAACCTATATGTACTTCATAAAAACTTTCCCTATCTGCATTTTTTTTTTTTTTTTTTTTTTTTTTTTTTTTTTTTTTTTGGAGACAGAGTCTTACTCTGTTGCCTAGGCTGGAGTGCAGTGGTGCAATCTCAACTCACTGACCTCGTGATGCACCCACCTCAGCCTCCCAAAGTGCTGAGATTACAGGTGTGAGCCACCACACCTGGCCTCCCTATGTGCATTTTCTAAAAAATGTATCTAACTTAATGATTATGAGTAGACAGTTCTGTTGAATTCTATTTATGCAATCACACGACCATTTCTTTACTGTGAAACATATAAAATTGTACTGTAAGTGAAACATGTAGTTCCATTGTGTAATTATTTCATCATTACATATAATTTAATAAATATTTCTTTTCAAATGAGGGAGTAACAGACTTGGCATTTATATACTTTAAACACTTAAGACTCATTCAGTTTCTAAAGAATTTAGGTTAATTTACAAAACAGAAAGTGATTGGCTTACATTATGCTTTGAGTCTATAGAAAATGGGTAATTGGGCTGGGTGCAGTGGCTCACGCCTGTAATCCCAGCACTTTGGGAGACCGAGGCGGGTGGATCACCTGAGGTCAGGAGTTCAAGACCAGCCTGACCAACATGGAGAAACACCGTCTCTACTAAAAATACAAAATTAGCTGGGCGTGGTGGCACATGCCTGTAATCCCAGCAACTAAGGAGGCTGAGGCAGGAGAATTGCTTGAACCCGGAAGGCGGAGGTTGCAGTGAGCAGAGATAGTGTATGCCTATTAGTGAATTCATCTTTATAATTTACAGCTTAGCCTCTTCAGGTTTATAAGAACAAGCCAGTTTGACCACTGGAGAAGAAAAAGGAGAGACAGACCAATAACCACAGTCTGTGAGGAGGCCTGCTCAGTAACAGTCTAATTTATGCTTAAAATAGTGGAAGTCTTGCATCCCTCAATCTCTCAGTCAATGACTTTAGTTCTTTGAAATTACCCCTTAATTAGGACAAATCCTGCATTTTATTGTGTCTAGATTTATCAGAGGATTTTTTTTTTGCATCTCTCTCTTATCCACAGTTTAGTTTAATATAATACAACCTGATAGCATCTTTTTATCATTTTGTCTTGATTTGCTTTGTGTCCTGTTACATAAAAGGGGTACTAATCTTTGGGAATTCACTCCATATTAGAGTCAGTTGAGATTTGTAACTTGAGACGCAAGCTTGTATTTTTATTATAAAAAATTGGCTACAAGGGAATTCCTAGCATGATATGTTATCAGCATAAATTAGTTTTAATTGTAATGTATTTTTAAAATATGCTCACAGGAATGGTTTTTCTCCTACTTAGTTTT
>NW_016804436.1:0-1218 GCF_001698545.2 Rhinopithecus bieti | reverse complement strand
TCACAAATATCCCTTTGCAGATTCCACGAAAAGAGTGTTAGGAAACTTCTCCATGAAAAGAACGTTGTAACTCGGTGAGCTGAATTCACACTTCACAAAGAAGTTTCTCAGAAAGCTTCTTTCTAGTATTTATCTGAGGATATTTCCTTTCTCACCATAGGCTTGTATGCGATCCAAAATATCCCTTCTCAGATTCCCGAAAAAGAGCACTACCTAAATGATCCATGAAAAGGATCGTGTAACACTGGTAACACTGTGAGATGAATTTACAAGTCACAAAGCAGTTTCTCAGAACGTTTCTTTTTGGTTTTATCTGACAGTATTTCCTTTGTAACTGTAGGCTTCAATGCACTCGGAAATATCCCATTGCAAATTCCAAGAAAACTGTGTTCACAAACTGCTCAATGAAAGAACAGTGCGATTCCATGAGATGAATTCACACATCACCAAGCAGCTCCTCAGAACACTTCTTTTTGATTTTTATCTGAGGGTATTTCCTTTGTCACCATAGGCTTCAATATGTTCCCAAATATAATATGGCAGATTCCACGAAAACAGTGTTATGAAACTGTTCAATGAATAGAACAGTGTAACTCTGTGAGATGAATTCAAACATCACAAAGTAGTTTCTCAGAAAACTTCTTTCTCGTTTTTAAATGAGGATTTTTCCCTTTTCACTATACATGTCAATGCACTCCCAAGTATGCCTTTGCAGATTCCACAAAAACAATGTTAGAAAACTGCTCCATGAAAAGAAAGGTGTAACTTTGCAAGATGAATTCACACGTCACACAGCAGCTTCTCAGACTGCTTCTTTCTAGTTTTTATCTGAGAATACTTCCTTTCTCAACATAGGCTTCAATGCAATCCAAAATATCCCTTCTCAGATTCCCGAAAACAGAGCTACCAAACTGATCAATGAAAATAATCATGTAATTCTGTGAGTTGAATCAACATATCACAAAGTACTTTCTCAGAAATCTTCTTTCTGGTTTTGTCTAAGGATATTTCCTTTTCACCATAAGCTTCAATGTGCTCCGAAATATCCCATTGCATATTCTAAGAAAACAGTGTTAGCAAACTGTTCAATGAAAAGAACAATGTGTCTCTGTGAGATGAATTCACAAATCACAGAACAGTTTATCAGAAAGCTAATTCCTGGTTTTATCTGAGGATATTTCCTTTTTCACCATAGGCATCAATGCGCTCCTAAATATA
>NW_016804435.1:3819-8128 GCF_001698545.2 Rhinopithecus bieti | reverse complement strand
TTCTCCTGCCTCAGCCTCCCAAATAGCTGGCACTACAGGTGCCCGCCACCTCACCTGGCTAGTTTTTTTTGTATTTTTTAGTAGAGACAGTGTTTCACCGTGTTAGCCAGGATGGTCTCAATCTCCTGACCTCGTGATCCACCCTCCTCAGCCTCCCAAAGTGCTGTGATTACAGGCTTAAGCCACCGCGCCCGACTGTTAATAGGACATTCTTAAATCAATGGCAGAAGCTCCTTCTTGGCTGGGAGCGATGGCTTATGCCTATAATCCTAGCACTTTGGGAGGCTGAAGCAGAAGGATGGCTTAAGGCCAGGAGTTCAAGACTGGCCTGGGCAACATAGTGAGATCCCTATCTCTACAAATATAAATAAATAATAAAATAAAGCGGTGGCTCACGCCTATAATCCCAGCACTTTGGCAGGCCGAGGTGGGCGGATCACCTGAGGTCAGAAGTTCGAGGCCAGCCTGACCAACATAGTAAAACCCAGTCTCTACTAAAAATACAAAAATTAGCCAGGCGTGATGGTGCGCACCTATAATCCCAGCTACTTAGGAGGCTGAGGCAGGAGAATCGCTTGAACCCAGGAGGCAGAAGTTGCAGTGAGCCAAGATTGCACCATTGCACTCCAGCCTGGGCAACAAGAGCAAAACTCCATCTCAAAAAATAGTAATAAAATAAAAAACCAATTTTTTTTTTTTTGAAACAGAATCTCACTCTGTCACCCAGGCTGGAGTGCAGTGGCATGATCTTGGCTCACTGCAACCTCTGCCTCCTGGATTCAAGCGATTCTCATGCCTCAGCCTCCTGAGTAGCTGAGACCACAGGTGCCTGCCACCACTCCTGGCTAATTTAGAATAAAAAAGAAGCTTTCTCCCTGCCACTCAGGTAGCCTTATCCCTAATCTCCGCCTCCGTCAGGAACTCCTCGAGGCCATTTGACTGAAAGCTGCCCACAGAGTTCTAAGGATTTCAGTTTCTCTTTCCTTCTTGATGCAGCTCCCAGCTCACTTGGCCCCGCCCACACCTGTTCCCTCACCAGGCTCCCAAACTGGCCCCACCCACTCATGCCTCTGAAGTCAAAGTGGAAATTCTCATTTCCAATTACCTTTTCACTTTACACACATCATCGTGGATTGCTCATTTTGCCCGGCTACAAAGCAGAGCCATGCCGCTGGGGAAGCAGTTGCGATTTAGCCATGGCTGCAGCTTGGATCGTGGTGCTGGTGCCTTTGGTGCTAGGCTTGGCCGTGGCAGGCCCTGTCCCCACTTCAAAGCCCACCACAACTGGGAAGGGCTGCGACATTGGCAGGTTCAAATCTCTGTCACCGCAGGAGTTGGCAAGCTTCAAGAAGGCCAGGGACGCCTTGGTGAGTTCCTGTTGCTAGGGGCTAACCTCCACTTCTACGGGTGTCCCAGTTACTGCCCTGCTACTGTGGGCTATCCTCTAGCCTTCCAACTATGGCGAACCTCTATCCTTTCTGCACTGGGTTAAACCTATGCTGTCAGGCCAACTTCATCCTTGCTACTAGGAGCTAGCTTCCAGCCATCCTGCTGTGGGCTAACCCCTGCCCTTGCTCTCTAGGAAGAATCACTCAAGTTGAAAACTGGAGTTGCAGCTCTCCTGTCTTCCCCAGGAATTGGGACCTAAGGCTTCTCCAGGTGAGTTGGAAGTCAGGCCCCTTCACCCTTCCCTTGACCCTCTCCCTTCTCTCCTTAAGTGGCCCCTTAGCCTTCTTTGTCTCCCTTGTCCTTCACTGTCTTGGACCTCTCCTCACCTGTCCTGTGCCCTTGCCACTTCTCAACAGCTCTCTTGACTCTGTCCTTCCCCTGGGTCCCTTCTGTCATCTCCCGTCGGCCCCACTCCCCTAGCTCACTCACCTGTCCCTGTCACTTCCACTCTCACTCTTCATTTCTCTCCCAAATGTCCCCAGTCTGTCCCCACCTGTGCCTTTCATCCTGCTCCACTTCCCCTGTCTGTTCTCAACACTGACTCCCTCTCCCTCTCACCTGCCCCGTCACCTGTCCCTCATCATCTTTCACTGACATTCATCCAGCTCATGTTCCCCCTTCATCCACCCTTCTTTTTTTTTTTTTTTTTTTTTTTTTTTTTTTTTTTTTTTTTTTTTTTTTTTGAGACAGAGTCTTGCTCTGTCACCCAGGCTGGAATGCAGTGGCATGATCTTGGCTCACTGCAACCTCTGCCTTCTGGGTTCAAGCGATTCTCCTGCCTCAGCCTCCTGAGTAGCTGTGATTACAGGCATGTGCCATGATGCCCAGCTAATTTTTGCATTTTTAGTAGAGACAGGGTTTCACCATGTTGGCCAGGCTGGTCTCAAACTCCTGACCTCAGGTGATCCACTTGCCTCGCCCTCCCAAAGTGTTGGGATTACAGGCGTGAGCCACCACACCTGGCCCCACCCTTCTTCTCTGTGCATGCAACTGTTCCTCTCTCACTGTGCCCCAACCTGCTTTCTCCTCACCCGTCCCCACCCCGTCCCAGGGAACCTCTGTGACCCCCGTAAGTCCCTTTTCATTTGTCTCCATTTCACTTATCCCCTCACCTGCCTCCCTGACCATCCTGCCTCCCCTGTATCCTTCCTCAAGTCTTCCCCCTCCTGCCTCCTTCTCCCCAGACCCCTCACCTGTCCCCACCACATGCACCGTGTCACCGTCCTTCCCCAGGACTGCCTACCTGCCCCCACTAACTGGGTCTTCTTGCCTGTTCTCCCTCACGTGCTCTTTTTCACCTCTCCTCAGGTGAGGGAGCGCCCCGTGGCCTTGGAGGCTGAGCTGGCCCTGTCGCTGAAAGTCCTGGAGGCTGCCGCTGACACTGACTCGGCCCTGGGGGTCGTCCTAGACCAGCCCCTTCACACCCTGCACCACATCCTTTCTCAGCTCCGGGCCTGTGTGAGTCATTGGGGCCCGGGCACCCAGGTCTGTGAGTTCTAAGCAGCATCCTTCCCCTGTGGTGGCCCAGGATCCGCCTCACACACCACCCTCCTCTGCCCACAGATCCAGGCTCAACCCACAGCAGGGCCCAGTCCCCGGGGCCGCCTCCAACACTGGCTACACCGGCTCCAGGAGGCCCCCAAAAAGGTGAGTGAACCAGGAAGAGAAGGACCAGGGTCTGAGGAGCCAATAGGAACCCAGACCCTGGACAGCCCCTGACCCATCCCCTCCTCCCCCACAGGAGTCCCCTGGCTGCCTCGAGGCGTCTGTCACCTTCAACCTCTTCCGCCTACTCATACGAGACCTGATATGTGTCGCCAATGGGGACCTGTGTCTGAGAACGTCAACCCACCCCGAATCCACCTGACACACACCACACCTTATTTATGGACTGAGCCCTACTCCTTCCTTAAATTATTTCCTCTCACCCTTTATTTATGAAGCTGCAGCCCTGACTGAGACATAGGACTGAGTTTATTGTTTTACTTTTATACATTATGCACAAATAAACAACAAGGAATTGGAACCTTCTGTGATAGGTGAATCCTTGAGTGTGTGTGCGATTGTGGGTCTGTGACTGGGTGTGGATACCTGTGTGATGCAGGCAAAATTTGTGACTGGTTGTGTATATTTGTGTGTGCCTGACTTCTGTGACTGTGCGTGTATTTGTGTGTAAATGAGTGTCTGCCCAAACTTGAATCTAACCAAAGATGCATAACTGTGCATGTTTCATGCCCACATGTGTGCAAATATGTGTGTGTACTGCCAGGCATGGTGGCTCACACCTGTAATCCCAGCACTTTGGGAGGCTGAGGCAGGCAGATCACTTGAGGTCAGGAGTTTGAGACCAACTTAGCCAACATGGTGAAACCCTGTTTCTACTAAAAATACATAAATTAGCTGGGAGTTGTGGCGTGCCCCTGTAATCCCAGCTACTCGGGAGGCTGAGGCAGGAGAAATGCTTGAACCTAGGAGGTGGAGGCTGTGGTGAGCCGAGATCACACTACTGCACTCCAGCCTGACTGACAAGAGCGAAACTCCGTCTCAAAAACAAAAAAGGCCAGGCGCGGTGGCTCAGGCCTGTAATCCCAGCGCTTTGGGAGCCCAAGGCGGGAGGATCACTTGAGGTCAGGAGTTTGAGACCAGCCTGACCAACATGGAGAAACCTCATCTCTACTAAAAATACAAAAATTAGCAGGCGTGGTGGTGCATACCTGTAATCCCAGCTACTCGGGAAGCTGAGGCAGGAGAATCACTTAAACCTGGGAGGTGGAGGTTTGCGGTGAGCCAAGATCACACCATTGCCCTCCAGCCTGGGCAACAAGAGTGAAACTCTGTCTCAAGAAAGAAAAAAAAAGAA
>NW_016804435.1:0-1911 GCF_001698545.2 Rhinopithecus bieti | reverse complement strand
GGAGTTAAACGTAAAAAAGTTATTTGTAAATTTTTTAAAAATTTACACCAACCTCACAACCATTCCCACTACATTATAAAGTCTGTGACTAGCAGAACCTCAGTTTGGGTAGGGGGCAGCATGGTGCCCTGCACAGGACACGAATTTCTGTCTCTTTTGCTGATACCTGCTTTCCCAGGCTCCCTCGCAGCTCAGAGTGACCATGAAATTAAGGGCTTCTTAAATAAATTAATTTATGCTGGGCACAGTGGCTAAATCCTGTAATCCCAGCACTTTGGGAGGCTGAGGCAGGCAGATCACTTGAGGTTAGGAGTTTCAGACCAGCCTGCCCAACACTGCGAAACTCCATCTCTACTAAAAATACAAAAATTAGCTGGGCATAGTGGCGCATGCCTGTAATCCCAGCTACTCGGTATGCTGAGGGGCAGGAGAATCGCTTGAACTCAGGAGGTGGAGGTTGCAGTGAGCCGAGATGGTGCCACTGCACTCCAGCCTGGGTGACAGAGCGAGACTCCGTCTCAAAAAAAAAGGTAATTTATGTAAAAAATGTAACACAGTTTGGCAAAGGGTGAGCCCCATACATGTGTTTGTTGCTGTTAACTCTCATTATTTTAACGTATTTTTCTTCCTTGATACGAACAGAACTCTTTCCCACTTGTTCCCTTCCTTCTGGCTTAGTTCATTGGTATAAGGATGTGAGACCCAGAGCTATGGCAACCATTTTGTGACCACAAGGCAACAAGTTTAGGGTGTGAAGCTATCATTCTGAGGAAGGTAGACCAAAAGAGTAGAAAACGGGGTCCTTGCTGATATTAATAAGCCATTGCACCAAACCTCAGAATCCCCTAACTCCACACTTACTTAGATGACATAACTGAATGTCTTTATTGCTTAGGTCATGTTAATTGGATTTTTCTGTTTCTTGCAGCCAAATGTATCCCCACAAATTCATCCCTGCATGGCCAGCACTGAACCCAGAGAAGGTGGTCAATTAATATTTCATAAAAATTTTAGTCATATAGGACATGTCTGAGCCCAGGCATATGAGTCTCTTCAATTATGAATGTTGCAGTGGAAGAAAACAAGGTTGCAAATCTCTGCTTGGAGATGCCAAGGCTTTACGGAAGAGATTTTGAACTGGATATATTTTAGTTTTGCCTGACCAGCATCCATTACTCCTGGTAACAGCTCTTCAGTTTTCCTTTGGAAATGACCTCCTTTCCCACTCCCTCATTTCGCTGGACACATGACTCCAATTTGATCAATTAGAGCAAGCACTCCATCTCCAGAGCACAGTAACAAGCTTTTCCTTGTCCTCTCTCACGGTGGCCTTTGCTTAAGTGGGTTCCCTCTACTTAGGACAGTTCCTACCACTCTCCGATGACCAAGTCTTCACCTGGTTCATTTCCACAATATCACCACCTCCTCCAAAAATCCTTCTGCATAGTACACCGGGGTTTCTATTGCTATATATATATATATGTTTTTTTTTTTTTTTTTTTTTTGAGACAGAATCTCGCTCTGTCGCCCAGGCTGGAGTGCAGTGGCATGATCTTGGCTCACTGTAACCTCTGCCTCCCGGGTTCAAGTGATTCTCCTGCCTCATCCTCCTGAGTAGCTGGGATTATAGGCGCCCGCCATCATGCATGGCTAATTTTTGTACTTTCAGTAGAGACAGGGTTTCACCATGTTGGCCAGGCTGGTCTCAAACTCCTGACCTCAGGTGATCCACCTGCCTCAGCCTCCCAAAGTGCTGGGATTACAGGCATGAGCCAGCGTGCCCAGCCTCTATTGCTTTTATATGCTCAACAAGCTTTCTTATTTTTGTTTTCTTTCTTTTTTTTTTTTTTTTTTTTTTGAGACGGAATTCTCGCTCTGTCACCCAGGCTGGAGTGCAGTGGCCCGATCTCA
>NW_016804434.1:50350-67239 GCF_001698545.2 Rhinopithecus bieti | reverse complement strand
ATTTTCCAGTTTGGTTCCTTTCTCCCTGTCACTTTCAGGTACACTAATGAAAGGTAGATTTGGTCTTTTCACATAGTCCCATATCTCCTGGAGGCTTTGTTTATTTCTTTTTACTCTTTTTTCTCTAATCTTCTCTTCTTGCTTCATTTCATTAATTTGATCTTCAATCACTAATACCCTTTCTTCCACTTGATTGAATCAGCTTCTGAAGCTTGTGCATGCATCATGTAGTTCATGTGCCATGGTTTTCAGCTCCATCAGGTCATTTAAGGTCTTCTCAACTTTGTTTATTCTAGTTATCCATTTTACTATTCTTTTTTCAAGGTTTTTAGCTTCCTTACCATGGGTTCAAACATCCTTTAGCTTGAAGAAGTTTGTCATTACCGACCTTCTGAAGCATGCTTCTGTCAACTCATTAAAGTCATTCTCCATTCAGCTTTGTTCCATTGCTGGTGAGGAGCTATGATCCTTTGGAGAAGAGGTGGTCTGATTTTTAGAATTTTCAACTTTTCTGCTCTGGTTTCTCCCCATCTTTGTGGTTTTATCTACCTTTGGTCTTTGACAATGGTGAACTACAGGTGGGGTTTTGATGTGTATGTCCTTTTTGTAGATATTGATGCTATTTCTTTCTGTTTGTTAGTTTTCCTTCTAACAGTCAGGTCCCTCAGCTGCAGGTCTGTTGGAGTTTGCTGGAGGTCCACTCCAGAACCCGTTTGCCTGGTTATCACCAGTGGAGGCTGCAGAACAGCAAATTTTGTAGAACAGCAAATATTGCTGCCGAACAGCAAATATTGCTGCCTGATCCTTCCTCTAGAAGCTTCGTCTCAGAGGGGCACCTGGCTGTATGAGGTGTCAATTGGCCCCTACTGGGAGGTGTCTCCCAGTTAGGCTACATTAGATTCAGGGACCCACTTGAGGAAGCAATCTGTCTGTTTTCAGAGCTCAAACACTGTGCTGAGAAAATCACTGCTGTCTTCAAACTGTCAGACAGGGACATTTAAGTCTGTAGAAGATTCTGCTGCCATTTGTTTAGCATTGCCCTGCCCCCAAAGGTGGAGTCTACAGAGGCAGGCAGGCCTCGTTGAGCAGTGGTGGGTTCCACCCAGTTCGAGCTTCCTGGATGCTTTGTTTACTTACTCAAGCCTCAGCAATGGGGGATGCCCTTCCCCCAGCCAGGCTTCCACCTTGCAGTTTGATCTTGGACTGCTGTGCTAGCAGTGAGCAAGGCTCCATGGGCGTGGGACCTGCTTAACGAGGCACAGGATATAATCTCCTGATGTGCCGTTTGCTAAGACCATTGGAGAAGTGCAGTATTTGGGCAGTATTTCCCCAATTTTCTGGGTACAGTCTCTCATGGCTTCCCTTGGCTAGAAAAGGGAAATCCTCCAACCCCTTGTTCTTCCTAGGTGAGGTGATGCCCTGCCCTGTTTTGGCTTGCCTTACATGGGCTGCACCCACTGTCCAACCAGTCCCAATTAGATGAACCAAGTACCTCAGTTGGAAACACAGAAATCACCCATGTTCTGCATCGATCACCCTGCTCCTATTTAGCCATTCTGGAATTGAGGGACCTCTATTTTTATTATTTTTTATCGTTAGATATCAACAGTCTGATTGTAAAGTTTATATGGAGAGGCCAAAAAACCCAGAACAGCCAATGGTAAGGAGAACAAAGTCAAATGATTAACCTTACCCAATTCAAATTCAAGACTTATTTTGAAGCGACAGTAATGAATAGAGTGTGCCATTGGTGAAAAAATAGTCAAATAGATTAATGCAAATGAGTAAAGAGCCTGAAATAGATAATCAGAAATACAGTCAAGTGATCTTTGAAAAAAAAGCAAAGGCAATTCAATGGGAAAAAACAGTCTTTTCCACAAAGACTAATGGAGTAACTGGAGAGTCACATACAGAAAAATGAATTTGGAAATAAACCTTACATCTTTAATGAAAGTTAACTTCTAAATATAAAATGCAAAACTATGAAACTCTGATAACATAAGGTAGGAGAAAATAAAGATGACCTTGATCTGACAATAGTTTTTAAAATACTACAATGAAGGTACAATCCATGAAATAAAGAATAACTAAGCTGACCTTTATTAAAATTTAAAATTTCTACTCCACAAAAGACACTTATCAAGGGGATGAGATGACAAGACACAGATTGGAACAAATATTTTCAAAAGATATATCTGATAAATGACAGCTATCTAAAATTTTTTAAAACTCAATGATTAGAAATCAGACACCTTGTTTAAAAAAATGGGCAACTGATCTGAACAGATACCTCACCCAAGAAGACATACAGGTGGCAAATAAAGATATGAAAAGTTCTCATCATTAAATGTCATTAGGGACCTGCAAACTAAAACCCCAATGAGATATTATTACACACTTATACAATGGCTAAAATTCAAAACACTGAAAGAACCAAATGCTGACAAGGATGTGCAGCAATGAGAACTATTAGTCATTGCTGGTGGAAATGCAAAATGGTACAGACACTTCAGGAGACAGTTGGGCAGTGTCTAATAAAACTAAAATATGTTTACTATGTTATCTAGTAGTTGTGCTCCTTGGCATTTGCCAAATGAATTGAAAATATATTTCCACACAAAAATCTGCACATGGATATTTATAGCAGTTTTATTCATCATTGTCAAAAATTAGAAATCGCCAAGATGTTCTTCAATAGATAAATGAATAAACAACGTGGTAAACCTATACAATGAATGTTATTTAGTGTTAAAAAGAAATGAACTATCAAGACTTGAAAAGATGTGGAGAAACTTTATATATATTAGTAAGTTAAATCTTAAAAGGCTACATACTGTATGATTCCAAACACATGACATTCTGGAAAAGGCAAAACTATGCTGACACTGCAAAGATTATTTGTTGCTAGGGCTCACAAGGAAGAGAGGGTGAACAGGTAGAGCACAGAGGGTTTTAAGGTCAGTAAAGCTGTTTTATATGATACTACAATGGTGGATACATGTCATTATGCATTAGTCAAATGCCATAGAATGTACAACACAAAGAATGAACCCCACATAACCTATGAGCTTTGGATGATGATGATGTGTCAATGTTGGTTCATTGATTATAACCTATGAGAGTTCTTAATTGTGAGAGAGGCTGTGTATGGGTGCAGGGAAAGAGGCATGTGGTAATTATATACTTTCCACTTAGTGTTGCTGGAAACCCCAAACTGCTGTTAAGAAATAAATTTTTCTAAAGCCTACTCTAACCCACCATTCTAGTCAAGCTGAGGTTTGTATTACTCAGTGACTGTGGAGGGCTTAATGTTGATACTCCATTGATCATTTGGACTGAGATGTGAATTCTATGAGATGGGATATGACATGTCACTGAACTGGGAATTGAAAAACTGGGATTCTAAGTCTTATACTGAGGCATTGTGATACTGTCTCACTGAGTCAACAATTGCTCGTTTCTAAAAAAACAAAGCAAATCCTGTTTAGAATAGTTGATCTCAGATCCCTTATGTCTTCAAATTATCTATAATTCTTTCATTCTATACACTGAAAGGTCTAAGGAGAAGCCTCAGCTCAACAGAAGAGAGTAGGAGCAGAGCTGAGACACCTAGCTGTCAAGGAATGAAATGATTATTCTAAAGAGAGCAACTAAGCTTATTTTACCCAAAATAAGGTAGCATATTTCTGTTAGAGTTCAGAGTTACATGAGTCAGGGACCAAGTTTTTGCTTTTCTTTAATCTATATAAAGGGTTCTCCAAGGTCTTTGACTTACCCAAGTACTAAAGGTTATAAAACCAAACTCTTCTGACCCCCAATCTAGTCAATTTGGGCTGTAATTATTAATGAAATTAATGTTTATTTTGAAAATCATTTACTAGACTGAATCACAAAATACTGAACCTTAGTACACAATCAGTAAATATCTGTGAACTCAGTTGAACTGAATGTTTTGCTTGAAATGAAAACTTCAAGATGCAGGGCTTATGGGTTCTAGTCTCAGCTCTAGCAGCAGCAGACACCATGTTCTTGGGTACAATACTGAATCTTCAAGGCTCAGCCTCCTCATTCCTGAAATGGGTCAATTTTATTGTAAGCAAAGGCAATTGAGAGATTCCCAAGGGACATGAGGTGTGAGAATTCAATGTAAATTTTAGAATCCCTGTTAAAAATGACCAGTAAAACATTGCACAATTGTGTCTTAACATAACTTAATTTTTCTTAATAAGACAACTGGAAATAACCTCAATGGGGAATTTAGAACAAATATGATGATATCTTTAAAGAAAATGGCTTTGCATAAGTATTGTCATTAGTGATCTAGTAAAGTGTATCTGTCTAGTTGTATTTAGGCCCTCAACTCAAAATGTCAGTTCCCATTAAGGTCTATACATTGAGGTGGTTTTGTGCTATGAGTCCATTTAGTGATTTCCCTACCTCCCACCCTCTATTAGATTCACAGCTGTTGTTCTGTCCATAATTTCCTATGCTTGCTTTGCTTTACTACATTATTTTGAAAATGAGAGACCAAAACAATAGAAAGCAGCCATGTCTGGAAGTGACTGGGAGGTCAAGAAGCCTTAGTTTCTCAAGTCCTTAGCATCAAATTCTCTGAGATCAGTGGTTCTCTCAGTTACACTGAGTGTTTCACCTCCACAGTGATGGAGAAGAGAGAACTCTTATTTTTTCTCATGAGCATCCCTGGGGCTGTTTTGCTTAGATAAATAAGGGGTTCTATTTAATGTGAATCCTGTTTTGTGAACAGAATCAATGGGGTATATATTCAGAATGACTAATGTTTGGAAGTTTGTTTTGTTTCCCTAAAACATAGTTTTAGCAAACAATTTTTTTTTTTTTTGAATTTGGGTCTTCTGTTCTGAAGGCATCTCTAGATGTAAGAGATAATGCACCATGATGGGCATCAGAAGACCTCAGCTCAAATCCCAGTTCTGCCAGCTATGAGCTGTGTGGCACCAACAGGTGTCCTGTTCTCCCAGGGTCTCCCTTTTCCCATTTGAAAAATAAAAAATAACAATTCCTACCTTCATGTGTTTTTTCAGGGGGTTTAATGGTAAGGGTGTTTATATCTGCTAAGCTAATTTGCTTGATATATGTTTGGTTATTTAAGATATATGAGTTATGTTAGCTATTTCATGTTTAGGCTGCTGTATTTTTAGTAGGCTATATTAAATAGACGATTTCATTATAAAAGACAAAGTCTCCTAATCTTTGATATAGCATTGACATCCTTTCAAAATATACAAGGCATAGACTACATCAATTTTCCTCAAAATCATAAATTCCCAACTGGTTATTAATCTAAGAATTCAGAATTTTGAGTAATTGTTTTTCCATCAGATTATTTACTTCAGTGCTCTCAATTATGATGGTGCGTTGGAACCACTTGGGTTAACCTTTTTTTTTTTTTTTTTTTTAATTACCAATACCTACGCTCCNTTTTTTTTTTTTAATTACCAATACCTACGCTCCAAAGTGGGCACTGGAATGAAGGAGAACAAGACCAAAGGACATTTTACTTTTATCTTTATGAGTGGGTCAAAGTCCTTTCAGAAGGAGCATATAGTGGACCTAGGTGATTAGTAACTTTATATGTCAAAAAGGCACACACTTAATTAGCATGGAGTGTTATAAAAGGCTTGGAGCACAAGGTCACGGTTGTCTTAACAAGAACAGAAGGCTTCAATGGATTCTCTTGTGGTCCTTGTGCTCTGTCTCTCCTGTTTGCTTCTCCTTTCACTCTGGAGACAGAGATCTGGGAGAGGAAAACTCCCTCCTGGCCCCACTCCTCTCCCAGTGATTGGAAATATCTTACAGATAAATATTAAGGACGTCAGCAAATCCTTAACCAATGTAAGTATGGTCCTTCAGTGGCTTGCAAAAGGTAAGTAAATTCACCTGTAGTTTTTGAATAAAATATATCCCTAGAGGTACATTGTTACAAGAGATCACTGTAAAGTAAAATACTTGGAAAGGCTTTTGTTGTCTTTTCTCCATCACTGCAGAGGTGAAACCTCAGTGCAACTGAGTCTGTCAGGGTCAGAAATACTGGAATGCAATCATGTATTTTGTGAGTAGAGAAAGATTTAGGTCTTTGCATGTTAGATTCAAAATAACAAAGTGTCAATAGTTTGAAGTGTTGTGTTCCTTCTTTATTTCATAGTCATTTGCTATAATTTTTGGCTGAAGGTAAATGGTAAGGGACGTGTTTGTTATTAGAGGTTTTATTATGTAAGTCCTCTACTATATTAGCCATGTGTTTTATTCAGAATAGCTGTGAAAATTGAACTTTTCTGAAGAAATAATTTATGACTGTTGTAAAGGAAATAGCTGTGGGTTCAGGACCAGCAAAAGCAGATAAGTAGTAGATGGGAAGTTATAGATTTCCATTATTGGATCCACAAATTAATGTTTTAATTAAACTATAGCTACAATATATAAACCCCAACATGACCTTAGGGTTTAGTAATAGTAGGAAGAGGGGTAGAAGATGTATAAGTATTAGGGTTTTCTTCTCCAGTGAAAGATGGTTTAACAGTGTTAATATGATATGTGAATACCCCTCATTGTGTAATAATTAACACATACAGAAAGTAAAGGGCTGCGATTAGTATAGTATAGTAAGCCTTATAAGCATGCTGGTATGATTAGACCAAGAGAATTAGGTATAGTTATGAAGACTACTACTAGAGTGATGGTAGGGGGCAGGGCAAGGTTGGCAAGGCTAGTTAGGAGTCATCATGTGGCTCTCAGGGGGAGAAGTGTTTGAAGGCCCCATGTTATTAGTATGGTTTGGCTGTGTACTTGTTTGTAGTTTGAGTTTGCAAGGCAGAATAGTACAGATGAGGTTAGTCCTTGGGCAATTATTAGGGCAGTTGTGCCTGTAAAACTTCAGGTGGTTTGAATGAGAATAGCCATGATAATAAGGGCCATGTGGCTTATGGAAGAGTAAGTAATGAGTGATTTTAGATCAGTGTGGCACAGACAAATGGAGCTTGTTATGATTATTCCTCATAGGGATAGTATGAAGGAGGAATAAGCTATAAACTCTGTTAGGGGGTTAAGGATTAAGGTGATTCGTATAATCCCATAGCCACATAATTTTAGGAGTACTGCTGTGGGGACTATTGATCCAGCAATGGGGACCTCTACGTGGGCTTTTGGGAGTCCTAGGTGGAGTCCATATGGAGGTGATTTTACTGTAAATGCTATGATGCATGCTAATCATAAAAGGCTATTAGACCAGGAAATTATTAGTTATTGAAGCTGGATATTTGTGTTAAGGTAGACACGAGAGTGCTGCTGATAAATTTCTCAAGCATGAGTGTTTGAATAAGTGGAGTTTCAAATTTGGGTCTTCTGTATATTAGCTGTGGGACACTGCAAATGAATTTGTCATTGTCTTAGCTCAGTTTGTTTGTTTAAAGTAGAGCGAATAGACCTGCTGAATATGTTGATGTGAGGATTAATTGTAATCTGTGTAGCAAGTGTCTGACCATTGCCTTGCACATCATAGGCCATCTGAGTGGCAAGTATAATCATCATCATCATGTTTATATATATAATTCAGAACTATTTGAGCCTGTATGACTGAATAAAAGCATACAAATACAATGAAAATATGAATCTAAGTCAGGCTTAGTAAATGGATGAAATAGTGACTTCATTTGCTGTTACCTGTATCTCTTTTTCTAGCTCTCAAAAGTCTATGGCCCTGTGTTCACTCTGTATTTTGGCCTGGAACGCATGGTGGTGCTGCATGGATACGAAGCAGTGAAGGAAGCCCTGATTGATCTTGGAGAGGAGTTTTCTGGAAGAGGACATTCTCCATTGGCTGACAGAGCTAACAGAGGATTTGGTAGGTGTGCATGTGCCTATTTCAGCATAGGTCATGGGGATGGGGAGGATGGAAAACAGACTAGCAGAGCTTTTCATGCAGAGCTTGGCCCATCCACGTGGCTGCCCATTGTCAGCTTCCTTTTTCTTGCCTGGGATCTCCCTACTAGTTTCTGTTTGTCTTCCTGTTAGGAATCGTTTTCAGCAATGGAAAGAGATGGAAGGAGATCCGGCGTTTCTCCCTCATGACACTGCGGAATTTTGGGATGGGGAAGAGGAGCATTGAGGATCGTGTTCAAGAGGAAGCCCGCTGCCTTGTGGAGGAGTTGAGAAAAACCAAGGGTGGGTGAACCTACTCTGTATCACTGACCTTACTGGACTGCTGTCCCCTCTACTGGCATTCTTGGAAACATTTCAGGGGTGGCCAGATCTTTTATTATGAGTCCTGGTTGTTAGCTCATGTGAAGTGGGGGTTTGAGGCTGAGAGCCAAGGGAATTTGCACATATTTGTGCTGTGTGTGTACAGGCATGATTGTGCATACAGTGTGGGTATAAAAGGTTCATTTAATCCTATGTTCTCCTGAACTTTGCTTCTTTGTTTTCAAATAAGAAATCATCAATAATATAGGTTTTGAGTTCATTTTTTGAAAGAGTTAAAGAGCAGTGTTTTTCCCATTACCTATTCCAGAACAAGTCACCAGAGAATACTTGGCAAGTGGACATGGTGGGAATGACCCTATCACACCCCTAGGTAGCATGAACCAAATGGCATGTGCTTTTATTTAATTGGACTGTGTTTGTATGGTCAGCCTCACTGACTTGTCTGGGGTTTCTTTTAGGCCCGTGCTTGACGTTCTGGCCAGTAATGACATTCTACAGTTTGTGTTGCTTAGGCATATCTTATTACAGTTCTCATCAATTTTTATTTCTCTGTAAACAGAGCATTATTTAAAAAATAGTGTTACTTCTTGTTACTCTATTGATTTATGTGTTTTGAGTAAACATATGCTGTAGTATAGTTCTGTGAAATACACAAATGTCAATTTATAAAATGATTTATTTACCTACATTTTAATTATTAGTAATAACTGTAATCTGTATTCCTTAAGTACAATTTGGCTCCATTTCAGTTTTGGTTATCTTTTTCCAACCATATTTATGAAATTTTGGCTTCAAAATTTATGGTAATTATTATTTTCCACTGCCAACTCTGCTCACCTATGAAGCTTTACAGTGAATCAGTTTATCAGCTTGGATGCCAAATTACCTTGTTTTTAAATTCTGTTTTCCATATGAAATGAAAGACTGAAAATCAGATTTGTCTGTGAATGATACACACACTCAACAGACTTCCAGCTGTTCAATGCCTTGCTCTTCATTCAGAGTACTTTTGATTAAAGTCACTATTTAGGGCCTATGGGTGTGAATTTGGAAGCTGTTTAAATATAAAGTTTAATATTTCAAAATAATAAGAGCTATGCATAGCAAACTCATAGCCAATATCATATCAAATGGGCAAAATCTGGAAGAATTCCCTTTGAAAACCAGAGTAAGACAAAGATGCCCTCTCTCACCACTCCTATTCAACATAGTATTGGACGTTCTGGCCAGGGCAATCAGGTAAGAGAAAGAAATAAACGGTATTGAAATAGGATGAGAGGAAGTCAAATTGTCTCTGTTTACGGATGACATGATTGTATATTTAGAAAACCCCATTGTCTCAGCTCCAAAACTGTTTAAGCTGATAAGCAACTTTAGCGAAGTCTCAGGAAACAAATTCTATGTGCAAAAATCACAAGCATTCCTATACACCAATAATAGATAAGTAGAGAGCCAAATCATGAGTGAACTCCCATTCACAATTGCTACAAAGAAAATAAAATGCCCTGAAATACAACTTAAAAGGGATGTGAAAGACCTCTTCAAGGAGAACTACAAACCACTGCTCAGGGAATTAAGAGATGATACAATCAAATGGAAAAACATTCCATGCTCATGAATAGTAAGAATAAATATTGTGAAATTGGCCATACTTCCAAAAGTAGTTTACAGATTTAATGCTATTCCCATCAAGCTGCCATTGACTTTCTTCACAGAACTAGAAAAAACTACTTTAAATTTCATGCAGAACCAAAAAAGAGCTTGTAAAGCCAAGACAATCCTAAGCAAAAGGAACAAAGCTGGAGGCATCACACTACCTGACTTCAAACTATACTACAAGGGTACAGTAACCAAAACAGCGTGGTACTGATACCAAAACAGATATATAGACCAATGGAACAGAACACAGGCCTCAGAAATAAAGTCACACATCTACAACTATCTGATCTTCAANTGAGTTCTAGTTTGATTGCACTGTGGTCTGAGAGACAGTCCGTTAGAATTTCTGTTCTTTGTCATTTGCTGAGGAGTGCTTTACTTCCAACTATGTGGTCAATTTTGGAATAAGTGTAATGTGGTGCTGAGAAGAATGTATATTCTGTTGATTTGGGGTGGAGAGTTCTGTAGATGTCTATTAGATCTGCTTGGTGCAGAGTTGAGTTCAGTTCCATCTGACTAAGGTCTCATATCCAGAATTCACAAGGAACTTAAACAAATTTACAAAACAACAACAACAACAACAACAACAACAACAACAACAACAAACTACTGAGTCTGTCCTGCAGACCCTGGCCAATGGATGAAATGAGTACTCATATACAGATATGCAGTGTAAGAGCAGCTAGGGGACTGTCTGGCTTAAGTGGCCAGAGTGTAGCCTCGAGAAGCTGGAGCTGCATGCTTTTATTCAGTGCAGGCACAATGCTGAAAACCTGGAGCCCACATAATCTGTAGGTAATTAATATTTATTGTTCCCCTTTCAGGGAACATGAAGCAGGTATGATCAAAGGTCAGCTCCTGGTCAATATAAGTAAACAAGCCTGTTCATGATGACTTCCCCTTCCCTCCCTTGTGCATATTCTTGCCCTCTGGCTCAGGGTCAGAGAACAGCTGCCTTCATCTATTCTCACCTAAAGCTAGCTATGCAGATCCTTTTCACCTTTCAGAAGAGCTGTTCCTTTCCCTATACTTTCTCCCACCACTCTGACTGATCTCCTACAAACAAGTTCATCAAAAAGTGGGTGAGCAGACACTTCTCAAAAGAAGAGATTTAAGCAGCCAACAAACATATGAAAAACAGTTCATCATCACTGATCATTAGAGAATGCAAATCAAAACCACAATGAGATACCATCTCATGCCAATTAGAATGGTGATCATTAATAAGTCAGGAATCAAGAGATGCTGGTGAGAATGTGAAGAAATAGGAACACTTTTACACTGTTGGTGGGAGTGTAAATTATTTCAACCATTTTGGAAGACAGTGTGTTGATGCCTCAATGATCTAGAACCAGAAATTCTATTTGATCTAGCAATCCTATTACTGGGTATATACCCAAAGGATTATAAACCATTTTACTATAAAGATACATGCACATGTATAGTTATTGCAGCACTATTTACAGTAGCAAAGACTTGGAACCAACCCAAATGCCCATCAATGATAGACTGGATAAAGAAACTGTGGGACATACACACTACGGAATACTATGCAGCCATAAAAAATAATGAGTTCATGTCCTTTGCAGGGACATGGATGAAGCTGGAAACCATCATCCTCATCAAACTAACACAGGAACAGAAAACCAAACACCACATGTTCTCACTCATAAGTGGAATTTGAACAATGAGAACACATGGACACAGGGAGGGGAGCATCACACAACCAGGGCCTGTCGAGGCATTGGAGGGCAAGGGGAGGGAGAGCATTGGACAAATACCTAATGCATGTGGGGCTTAAAACCTAGATGACAAGTTCATAGATGCAGCAAACCACCATGGCACGTGTATACCTATATAACAAATATGCGCAATGCTGCACATGTATCCCAGAACTTAAAGTAAAATAAAAAAATTTAAAAAGTTTATCAACCACTTGATTACAACTTTATTTCAGAGATCCTCCACCAAACAAGAAAACCTTTCCTATAATTTAATTGATTTAGCTATTAAATGATAAACTTGGCCTAATCAATGTCAAATTTCAAATAAGTTAAACTTGAAGGATGATTAGAGATGATGGGCATTTAGTTCCTAAAGAAGAAAATTCATTTTTAAAAAACTAAAGAAGAAACAAAAAACTCCTTTTATTAATTTCCTTTCCCTTTTTTATTTATTTCTTTTTTTTTTTTTTGAGTCAGAGTCTCGCTTTTTTGCCAGGCTGAAGTGCACTGGTGCGATTTCGGCTCACTGCAACCTCTGCCTCCTGGATTCAAGAGATTCTCCTGCCTCAGCCTCCCAAGTAGCTGGGATTACAGGCACCCACGACCACACTCGACTAATTTTTGCATCCTTAGCAGAGATGGGATTTCACCATGTTGCCCAGGCTGGTCTTGAACTCCTGACCTCAGGTGATCCACCTGCCTCGGCCTCCCAAAGTGCTGGGATTACAGACGTGAGTCACCATGCTCCACCTAATTTACTTTTCCTTGTTTGCCTTGCCTGGGATTTACATTTCAAATAAAAAGTTTTTGTTTAATTTTTTTGACAAACATCTATGTTAGACATGCTATTCATTTATATTTGTTTTCCTTCTCATAAAACACATTCTGCTTCTTACATTTATTTTCTCAAATACATGAATTCACCCATAGTCTCTCTAGTTCCTCTCTACTGATTCAACGCATAATTCTTTCAGCTATTCATTATAATATAAAAAGCTTCGAAATCCCCAACCATTCTTGCCCTTTCTATCTCAGTGCTTTGTTGTCTACAGACTTTGCAGACTGATGTGATTCCCTCTGAAACCTGAATTATTAGGTTTTTAAAAAATTCTCCTTTTTTTCCTTCCAAAGTAAAAGACAAATAGTCCAGGAATGTAAATTTAGCATTTGAGCAACCATTATTCAACCAGCTAGGTTGTAATGGTTACTTCAGAATTAATGTAAAAGTGGTATGTTGATTTTATGCATGCCGAACTCTTTTTTTTGCTGTTAAGGGAATTCGTAGGTAAAACACTGCTTAAAACTTCTAAACTATTATTATCTGTTAACAAATACAAAGTGTTTTATAACTACAGTTTACTAGTATTTTAAAATTGTTTCCAAATCTTTAGGCTCACCCTGTGATCCCACTTTCATCCTGGGCTGTGCTCCCTGCAATGTGATCTGCTCCATTATTTTCCATAAACGTTTTGATTATAAAGATCAGCAATTTCTAAACTTGATGGAAAAATTGAATGAAAACGTCAAGATTGGGAGCACCCCTGGATCCAGGTAAGGCCAAGATTTTTGCTTCCTGAGAAACCACTTATGCTCTTTTTTTCTGACAAATTCAAAATTCTATATGGATCAAACCCTGAAGTGCATTTTTGAATACTACAGTCTTGCGCATACAGCCATGGGGTAAATATCTCAGAAAGATGGCAAAGCTCTTTATTTTATGCACAAGAAATGAATGCCCCAATATAGATCTGGCTTCTAAGTCCATTAGCTCCCTGATCAGTGTTTTTTCCACTAAACTCCAAAGCCCTGTTTCTATAAAGTACTTTGGTGACAGCCCCAAAGTGTGCTCATATCACTTCATGGACATCCAGGCACTTTGGAGGCTTCCATTACTTAGAAGGCTTGTCCTTCAATTCACACTTTGTCATATTATGTGGCAGAAATATCCTAATCTAAAAGACGTTGTCTCCTTCAAGGAGGGAGAATATTTGGAACCATAGAAGCTGCCAAAAAACACTGAATAGGGCAGGGGTGTTTGATATCTCAGTTGGGATTCTAGCTGATGAGATAGCTGGGTTAGGAATGACAAAATTATTGTTTTTTGTGTGTGTGTATGAACCATAAACAGACATCACACTTTTACCCTGTGCTGAACTGGCATGTTTTATACTCTGCCTAGATAATAACTGTGTGATTTTAGAGAAGTCATTTAACTGCTTTGGTGCACAGTTGGAATTTGAAGCATCTTTGAACCCCTCCAACTTCTAAAATACTAATTACATTTCAGAGGTTGCTTGATAGAATCAATATAGTAGGGACAAGCTTTGTACTATCAATCAGATTTTCCAAATTCTTTTAACCTATGCTGTCATCTATAAAACGTGAATGTAGTAATTGATACCATCTTATATTTCAAGATTGTAGAGAATTGTAAAAAGTAAGAGAATTAATATAAAGATGCTTTTATACTATAAAAAGGAGATATGAGTCTAGGAAATGATTATCATCTTTGATTCTCTGGTAAGAATTTTCTTCCTCAAATCTTTTATAATCAGAGAATTACTACATATGTACAATAAAAATTTCTCCATCAAGATATAGAATATATTTTAATTATATTTATATCTTTAAATTACAACCAGAGCTTGGTATATGGTATGTATGCTTTTATTAAATGCTTTTAATTTAATAAATTATTGTTTTCTCTTAGATATGCAATAATTTTCCTCCTTTCATTGATTATTTGCCGGGAGCCCATAACAAATTACTTAAAAACATTGCTTTTTTGAAAAGTTATATTTTGGAGAAAGTAAAAGAACACCAAGAATCAATGGACGTGAACAACCCTCGGGACTTTATTGATTGCTTCCTGATCAAAATGGAGAAGGTAAAAAGTTAACAACAGCTTAGTTATGTGACTGCTTGCGTATTTGCGATTCATTGACTAGTTTTGGGTTTACTATGGATGTTTAAGCGGTCAAGGAGTAATGCTTGAGAAGCATTTTAAGTTTTTATTGTATGGATGAATATCAAGTAAGCATCATAGAAAATATAAAATTAAATTGTTAAATATTTAGAATACATAGGCTCAATTGTTTAGGTAAATATAATCTACCTGAACAATAAAGATGGCAGAATAGGAAAAGCCCTGTTCTGCAGCTTCCAGTGATATCAACGCAGAAGGTCAGTGATTTCTGTATTTCCAACTGAGGTACCCAGCTCATCTCATTTGAACTGGTTAGACAGTGGCTGCAGCCCATGGAGAGTGAGCAGAAGCAGGGTGGGGCATCACCTCACCTGGAAAGCTCAAGGCACCAGGGAACTCCCTCCCCTAGCCAAGGGAAGCTGTGAGAAACCCTGCCATGAGGAACTGTGCATTCCTGCCCAGATACTATGCTTTTCCAACAGTCTCAGCAACCTGCAGACCAGAAGATTCCCTCAGGTGCCTACAGCACCAGGGCCCTGGGTTTCAAGCACAAAACTGGGCAGCTGTTTGGGCAGACACTGAGTTAGCTGCAGTAGTTCTTTATTTCATACACCAGTGGCACCTGGAACACCAGTGAGACAGAGCTGTTCACTCCGCTGGAAAGGGGGCTGAAGCCAGGGAGCCAAGGGGTCTAGCTCAACGGATCCAACCCCCATGGAGCCCAGCGAGCTAAGATCCACTGACTTGAAGTTCTCTCTGCCAGCACAGCAGTCTGAAGTTGACCCAGGATGCTGGAGTTTGGTGTGGGGAGGGGCATCTACCATTACTAAGGCTTGAGTAGGTGGTTTTCCCCTCACAGTGTAAACAAAGCCACAAGGAAGTTAGAACTGGGTGGAGCCCACTGCAGCTCAGCAAAGCCACTGTAGCTAGACTGCCTCTCTAGATTCTTCCTCTCTGGGCAGGACATCTCTGAAAGAAAGGCTGCAGTCCCAGTCAGGGCTTGTACATAAAGTGTCCATCTCCCTGGACAGAGCACCTGGGGGAAGGGGCGGCTATGAGCGCAGCTTCAGCAGACTTAAACTTTCCTGCCTGCCAGCTCTAAAGAGATCAGCAGATCTCCCAGCACAGTGCTTGAGCTTTGCTAAGAGACAGACTGCTTCCTCAAGTGGGTGCTTGACCCCCAAGTCTCCTGATGGGGAGACACATTCCAGCAGGGGTCAACAGACACATCATACAGGAGAGCTTTGGGTGGCATCTGGTGGGTGCCCCTTTGGGATGAAGCTTTCGGAGGAAGGAGAAGGCAGCAGTCTTTCCTGTTCTGCAGCCTCCACTGGTGATACCCAGGCAAAGAGGGTCTGGAGTGGACCTCCAGCAACTCCAGCAGACCTGCAGAAGAGGGGCCTTACTGTTAGAAGAAAAACTAATGACAGAAAGAAATAGCATCAACATCAACAAAAATCTCATACAAAGGTCACCAGCATCAAAGACCAAAGGTAGATAAATCCATAAAGATGAGGAAAAACCAATACAAAAAGTCTGAAAATTTCAAAAACCAGAATGCCTCTTCTCCTCCAAAGGACCACAACTCCTTGCCAGCAAAGGAACAAAACTAGACGGAGAGTGAGTTTGATGAATTGAGAGGAGTAGGCTTCAGAAGGTAGGTGAAAACAAACTCTCTGAGCTAACGGATCATATTCTATCCCAATGCAAGAAAGCTAAGAACCTTGAAAAAAGGTTAGATGAATTGCTAACTAGAATAACCAATTTAGAGAAAAACATAAATGACCTGATGGAGCTGAAAAACACAGCATGAGAACTTCGTGAAGCATACACAAGTATCAATAGCCAAATTGATCAAGCAGAAAAAAGAATATCAGAGATTAAAGATCAAGTTAATGAAATGAAGCATGAAGACAAGATGAGAGAAAAAAGAATGAAAAGGAACAAACAAAGCCTCCAAGAAATATGGAACTATGTGAAAAGATCAAATCTACATTTGATTGGTGTACCTGAAAGTGATGAGGAGAATGGAACCAAGTTGGAAAACACTCTTCAGGATATTATCCAGGAGAACTTCCTCAACCTAGAAAGACAGGCCAACATTCAAATTCAGGAAATACAGAGAACACCACAAAGATACTTTTTGAGAAGAGCAACACCAAGACACATAATCGTCAGATTCACCAAGGTTGAGATGAAGGGAAAAATGTTAAGGGCAGCCAGAAAGAAAGGTCAGATTACCTACAAAGGGAAGTTCATCAGACTAACAGCAGATCTCTTGGCAGAAACTCTATAAGCCAAAAGACAGCAGGGGCCAATACTCAACATTCTTTTTTTTTTTTTTT
>NW_016804434.1:43436-49461 GCF_001698545.2 Rhinopithecus bieti | reverse complement strand
GGAAAAAAAAAAAAAAAAAAAAGCAGGGTTTGCAAACCTAGTCTTGGATAAAACAGACTTTCAACCAACAAAGATCAAAAGAGATGAAGAAGGCCATTACATAAAGGTAAAGAGATCAATGCAACAAAAAGAGCTAACTATCCTAAATATATATATAGTCAATACAGGAGCACCCAGATTCATAAAGCAAGTTCTTAGAGACCTACAAAGAGACTTAGACTCCCATACAATAATAATGGGAGACTTTAACAACCCACTGTCAATATTAGACAGGCCAATGAGACACAAAATGAACAAGGATATCCAGGACTTGAACCCAGCTCTGGACCAAGCGGACCTAATAGACATCTACAGAACTCTCCACTCCAAATCAACAGAATATACATTCTTCTTAGCACTACATTGCACTTATTCTAAAATTGACCACATAATTGGACATAAAACACTCCTCAGCAAATGCAAAAGATGGAAATCATAGCAAACAGTCTCTCAGACCACAGTGTAATCAAATTAGAACTCAGGATTCAGAAACTCACTGAAAACCATGCAACAACATGTAAACTGAACAACCTGCTCCTGAATGAATACTGAGTAAATAATAAAATTAAGGCAGAAATAAATAAGTTCTTTGAAACCAATGAGAACAAAGACACAATATACTAGAATCTCTGGGTCACATGTAAATCAGTGTTTAGAGAGCAATTTATAGTACTAAATGCCCACAGGAGAAAGTGGGAAATATCTAAAATCGACACTCTAACATCACAATTAAAAGAACTAGAGAAGCAGGAGCTAACAATTCAAAACTAGCAGAAGACTCGAAATAACTAAGATCAGAGCAGAACTGAAGAAGATAGAGACCCAAAAGCTCCTTCAAACAATCAATGAATCCAGAAGTTGTTTTTTGAAAAGATTAAGAAAATAGACCAGTAGCTAGACTAATAAAGAAGAAAAGAGAGAAGATCAAATAGATACAATAAAATGATAAAGGGCATATCACCACTGATCTCACAGAAATACAAACTACCCTCAGAGAATACTATAAACACCTCTATGCAAGTAAACCAGAAAATCTAGAAGTGGATGAATTCCTAGACACATACACCCTCCCAAGACTAAACCAGGAAGAAGTAGAATCCATGAATAGACCAATAACAAGTTCTGAAATTGGGGCAGTGATGAAGAACCTACCAACCAAACCAAACAAAACAAAACAAAAAACAAAACAACAACAACAACAACAACAACAAAAAAACAAAACACTGATTCAAAGCCAAATTCTATCAGAGGTACAAAGCCTATTCCTTCTGAAACTATTCCAAACAATAGAAAAGAGGGAATTCTCCCTAAATCATTTTATGAGGCTAGCATCATCCTGATACAAAACCTGGCAGAGACACAAGAGAAAAGAAAATTTCAGGTCAGTATACCTGATGAACATCAGTGTGAAAATCCACAGTAAGATACTGGCAAACCAAATCCAGCAACACATCAAAAGCTTATCACCACGATCAAGTTGGCTTCATCCGTGGAATGCAAGGCTGAGTCAACATACACAAATCAACAAATGTAATCCATCATATAAACAGAACCAATGACAAAACCACATCATTATCTCAATAGATGCAGAAAAGGCCTTCAAAAAATTTAATACCTCTTCATGCTAAAACCTCTAAATAAATGAGGTATTGATGGAATGTATCTCAAAATAATAAGAGCTATTTATGACAAACCCATAGCGAACATCATACTGAATGGGCAAAAGTTGGAAGCATTTCCTTTGAAAACTGACTCAAGAAAAGGATGCCCTCTCTCACCACTCCTATTCAACATAGTATTGGAAGTTCTGGTGAGGTCAGTCAGGCAAGAGAAGGAAATTAGGGTATTCAAATAGAAAGAGAGGAAGTCAAATTGTCACTGTTTGCAGATGATGTGATTGTACATTTAGAAAATCTCATCGTCTCAGCCTCAAATCTCCTTAAGCTGATAAGCAACTTCAGGAAAGTCTCAGAATACAAATTCATTGTGCAACAATCACAAGCATCCTAGACACCAATAATAAACAAACAGAGAGCCAAATCACGAGTGAACTCCCATTCACAATTGCCACAAAGAGAATAAAACACCTAGGAATCAATTTAGAAGGGATGTGAAGCACCTCTTCAAGAAGTACAAATCACTGCTCAAGGAAATAAGAGACGACATAAACAAATGGAAAACATTCCATCCTCATGGATAGGAAGAATCAATATCATGAAAATGCCATACTGCCCAAAGTAATTTATAGATTTAATGCTATCCCCATCAAGCTACCATTGACTTTCTTCATAGAATTGGAAAAAACTACTTTAAATTGTATGTGGAACCAAAAGAGAGCCTGTATAGCCAAGAAAATCCTAAGCAAAAGAATAAAACTGGAGATATCATGCTCCCGGTCTTCAAATTATACTGCAAGGCTACGGTAACCAAAACAGCATGGTACTGATACCAAAACAGATATATAGACCAATGGAACAGAACAGAGGCCTCAGAAATAAAGCCACACATCGACAACCATCTGACCTTTGAAAACCTGACAGAAACAAGCATTGGGAAAGCATTTCCTATTTAATAAACGGGTGTTGGGAAAACTGGCTAGCCATATGGAGAAAATGAAACTGGACCCCTTCATTAAACCTTATACAAAATTAACTGAAGATGGATTAAAGACTTAAACATAAGACCTAAAACCACAAAACCCTAGAAGAAAACTTAGGAAATAGCATTCAGGACATAGACATGGGCAAAGACTTCATGACTAAAACACCAAAAGCAACAGCAACAAAATCAAGTGAGATCTAATTAAACTAAAGAGCTTCTACACAGCAAAATAAACTATCATCAGTGTGAACAGGCAACCTACAGAATGGGAGAAAATTTTACAATCTGTGCATCTGACAAAAGGTTAATATCCAGAATCTACAAGGAACTTAAACAAATTTGAAAGAAAAAAAAAACCATCTCCATCAACAAGCAGGCGAAGCATGTGAACAGACACTTTTCAAAAGAAGACATTTATGTGGCCAAGAAACATGAAAAAAAGCTCATCATCACTAGTCATTAGAGAAATGCAAATAAAACAACGAGATACCATCTCATGCCGATTAGAATGGCGATCACTAAAAGTCAGGAAACAACAGATGCTGAGGAGGATGTGGAGAAATAGAAATGCTTTGACTCTGTTTGTGGGAGTATAAATTAGTTAAATCATTGTGGAAGGTAGTGTGGCAATTCCTCAAGGATCTAGAACTAGAAATACCATTTGACTCAGCAATCCCATTACTGGGTATATACCCAAAGGATTATAAATTATTCTATTATAAAGATGCATGCACACATTTGTTTATTTGGCACTATCACAATAGCAAACACTTGGAATCAACCCAAATGTCCATCAATGACAGACTGGATAAAGAAAATGGGGCACATGTACACAATGAATATTATGCAGGCATAAAAAAGATGAGTTCATGTCCTCTGCAGGGACATAGATGAAGCTGGGAGCCATCATTCTCAGTAAACTAACACAGGAACAGAAAACCAAACACCGTATGTTCTCACTCATAAGTGGCAGTTGACAATGAGAACACATAGACACAGGGTGGGGAACATCTCACACTGGGGCCTGTCAAGAGGTGGAGGGCTAGGGGAGGCATAGCATTAGGAGAAATACCTAATGTAGATGACAGGTTCATNCATTGCTTTTTTGAAAAGTTATATTTTGGAGAAAGTAAAAGAACACCAAGAATCAATGGACGTGAACAACCCTCGGGACTTTATTGATTGCTTCCTGATCAAAATGGAGAAGGTAAAAGTTAACAACAGCTTAGTTATGTGACTGCTTGCGTATTTGCGATTCATTGACTAGTTTTGGGTTTACTATGGATGTTTAAGCGGTCAAGGAGTAATGCTTGAGAAGCATTTTAAGTTTTATTGTATGGATGAATATCAAGTAAGCATCATAGAAAATATAAAATTAAATTGTTAAATATTTAGAATACATAGGCTCAATTGTTTAGGTAAATATAATCTACCTGAACAATAAAGATGGCAGAATAGGAAAAGCCCTGTTCTGCAGCTTCCAGTGATATCAACGCAGAAGGTCAGTGATTTCTGTATTTCCAACTGAGGTACCCAGCTCATCTCATTTGAACTGGTTAGACAGTGGCTGCAGCCCATGGAGAGTGAGCAGAAGCAGGGTGGGGCATCACCTCACCTGGAAAGCTCAAGGCACCAGGGAACTCCCTCCCCTAGCCAAGGGAAGCTGTGAGAAACCCTGCCATGAGGAACTGTGCATTCCTGCCCAGATACTATGCTTTTCCAACAGTCTCAGCAACCTGCAGACCAGAAGATTCCCTCAGGTGCCTACAGCACCAGGGCCCTGGGTTTCAAGCACAAAACTGGGCAGCTGTTTGGGCAGACACTGAGTTAGCTGCAGTAGTTCTTTATTTCATACACCAGTGGCACCTGGAACACCAGTGAGACAGAGCTGTTCACTCCGCTGGAAAGGGGCTGAAGCCAGGGAGCCAAGGGGTCTAGCTCAACGGATCCAACCCCATGGAGCCCAGCGAGCTAAGATCCACTGACTTGAAGTTCTCTCTGCCAGCACAGCAGTCTGAAGTTGACCCAGGATGCTGGAGTTTGGTGTGGGGAGGGGCATCTACCATTACTAAGGCTTGAGTAGGTGGTTTTCCCCTCACAGTGTAAACAAAGCCACAAGGAAGTTAGAACTGGGTGGAGCCCACTGCAGCTCAGCAAAGCCACTGTAGCTAGACTGCCTCTCTAGATTCTTCCTCTCTGGGCAGGACATCTCTGAAAGAAAGGCTGCAGTCCCAGTCAGGGCTTGTACATAAAGTGTCCATCTCCCTGGACAGAGCACCTGGGGAAGGGGCGGCTATGAGCGCAGCTTCAGCAGACTTAAACTTTCCTGCCTGCCAGCTCTAAAGAGATCAGCAGATCTCCCAGCACAGTGCTTGAGCTTTGCTAAGAGACAGACTGCTTCCTCAAGTGGGTGCTTGACCCCAAGTCTCCTGATGGGGAGACACATTCCAGCAGGGGTCAACAGACACATCATACAGGAGAGCTTTGGGTGGCATCTGGTGGGTGCCCCTTTGGGATGAAGCTTTCGGAGGAAGGAGAAGGCAGCAGTCTTTCCTGTTCTGCAGCCTCCACTGGTGATACCCAGGCAAAGAGGGTCTGGAGTGGACCTCCAGCAACTCCAGCAGACCTGCAGAAGAGGGGCCTTACTGTTAGAAGAAAACTAATGACAGAAAGAAATAGCATCAACATCAACAAAATCTCATACAAAGGTCACCAGCATCAAAGACCAAAGGTAGATAAATCCATAAAGATGAGGAAAACCAATACAAAAGTCTGAAAATTTCAAAACCAGAATGCCTCTTCTCCTCCAAAGGACCACAACTCCTTGCCAGCAAAGGAACAAAACTAGACGGAGAGTGAGTTTGATGAATTGAGAGGAGTAGGCTTCAGAAGGTAGGTGAAAACAAACTCTCTGAGCTAACGGATCATATTCTATCCCAATGCAAGAAAGCTAAGAACCTTGAAAAAAGGTTAGATGAATTGCTAACTAGAATAACCAATTTAGAGAAAACATAAATGACCTGATGGAGCTGAAAACACAGCATGAGAACTTCGTGAAGCATACACAAGTATCAATAGCCAAATTGATCAAGCAGAAAAAAGAATATCAGAGATTAAAGATCAAGTTAATGAAATGAAGCATGAAGACAAGATGAGAGAAAAAAGAATGAAAAGGAACAAACAAAGCCTCCAAGAAATATGGAACTATGTGAAAAGATCAAATCTACATTTGATTGGTGTACCTGAAAGTGATGAGGAGAATGGAACCAAGTTGGAAAACACTCTTCAGGATATTATCCAGGAGAACTTCCTCAACCTAGAAAGACAGGCCAACATTCAAATTCAGGAAATACAGAGAACACCACAAAGATACTTTTGAGAAGAG
>NW_016804434.1:30255-42444 GCF_001698545.2 Rhinopithecus bieti | reverse complement strand
GGAAAAAAAAAAAAAAAAAAAAGCAGGGTTTGCAAACCTAGTCTTGGATAAAACAGACTTTCAACCAACAAAGATCAAAAGAGATGAAGAAGGCCATTACATAAAGGTAAAGAGATCAATGCAACAAAAAGAGCTAACTATCCTAAATATATATATAGTCAATACAGGAGCACCCAGATTCATAAAGCAAGTTCTTAGAGACCTACAAAGAGACTTAGACTCCCATACAATAATAATGGGAGACTTTAACAACCCACTGTCAATATTAGACAGGCCAATGAGACACAAAATGAACAAGGATATCCAGGACTTGAACCCAGCTCTGGACCAAGCGGACCTAATAGACATCTACAGAACTCTCCACTCCAAATCAACAGAATATACATTCTTCTTAGCACTACATTGCACTTATTCTAAAATTGACCACATAATTGGACATAAAACACTCCTCAGCAAATGCAAAAGATGGAAATCATAGCAAACAGTCTCTCAGACCACAGTGTAATCAAATTAGAACTCAGGATTCAGAAACTCACTGAAAACCATGCAACAACATGTAAACTGAACAACCTGCTCCTGAATGAATACTGAGTAAATAATAAAATTAAGGCAGAAATAAATAAGTTCTTTGAAACCAATGAGAACAAAGACACAATATACTAGAATCTCTGGGTCACATGTAAATCAGTGTTTAGAGAGCAATTTATAGTACTAAATGCCCACAGGAGAAAGTGGGAAATATCTAAAATCGACACTCTAACATCACAATTAAAAGAACTAGAGAAGCAGGAGCTAACAATTCAAAACTAGCAGAAGACTCGAAATAACTAAGATCAGAGCAGAACTGAAGAAGATAGAGACCCAAAAGCTCCTTCAAACAATCAATGAATCCAGAAGTTGTTTTTTGAAAAGATTAAGAAAATAGACCAGTAGCTAGACTAATAAAGAAGAAAAGAGAGAAGATCAAATAGATACAATAAAAATGATAAAGGGCATATCACCACTGATCTCACAGAAATACAAACTACCCTCAGAGAATACTATAAACACCTCTATGCAAGTAAACCAGAAAATCTAGAAGTGGATGAATTCCTAGACACATACACCCTCCCAAGACTAAACCAGGAAGAAGTAGAATCCATGAATAGACCAATAACAAGTTCTGAAATTGGGGCAGTGATGAAGAACCTACCAACCAAACCAAACAAAACAAAACAAAAAACAAAACAACAACAACAACAACAACAACAAAAAAACAAAACACTGATTCAAAGCCAAATTCTATCAGAGGTACAAAGCCTATTCCTTCTGAAACTATTCCAAACAATAGAAAAAGAGGGAATTCTCCCTAAATCATTTTATGAGGCTAGCATCATCCTGATACAAAAACCTGGCAGAGACACAAGAGAAAAAGAAAATTTCAGGTCAGTATACCTGATGAACATCAGTGTGAAAATCCACAGTAAGATACTGGCAAACCAAATCCAGCAACACATCAAAAAGCTTATCACCACGATCAAGTTGGCTTCATCCGTGGAATGCAAGGCTGAGTCAACATACACAAATCAACAAATGTAATCCATCATATAAACAGAACCAATGACAAAAACCACATCATTATCTCAATAGATGCAGAAAAGGCCTTCAAAAAATTTAATACCTCTTCATGCTAAAACCTCTAAATAAATGAGGTATTGATGGAATGTATCTCAAAATAATAAGAGCTATTTATGACAAACCCATAGCGAACATCATACTGAATGGGCAAAAGTTGGAAGCATTTCCTTTGAAAACTGACTCAAGAAAAGGATGCCCTCTCTCACCACTCCTATTCAACATAGTATTGGAAGTTCTGGTGAGGTCAGTCAGGCAAGAGAAGGAAATTAGGGTATTCAAATAGAAAGAGAGGAAGTCAAATTGTCACTGTTTGCAGATGATGTGATTGTACATTTAGAAAATCTCATCGTCTCAGCCTCAAATCTCCTTAAGCTGATAAGCAACTTCAGGAAAGTCTCAGAATACAAATTCATTGTGCAACAATCACAAGCATCCTAGACACCAATAATAAACAAACAGAGAGCCAAATCACGAGTGAACTCCCATTCACAATTGCCACAAAGAGAATAAAACACCTAGGAATCAATTTAGAAGGGATGTGAAGCACCTCTTCAAGAAGTACAAATCACTGCTCAAGGAAATAAGAGACGACATAAACAAATGGAAAAACATTCCATCCTCATGGATAGGAAGAATCAATATCATGAAAATGCCATACTGCCCAAAGTAATTTATAGATTTAATGCTATCCCCATCAAGCTACCATTGACTTTCTTCATAGAATTGGAAAAAACTACTTTAAATTGTATGTGGAACCAAAAGAGAGCCTGTATAGCCAAGAAAATCCTAAGCAAAAAGAATAAAACTGGAGATATCATGCTCCCGGTCTTCAAATTATACTGCAAGGCTACGGTAACCAAAACAGCATGGTACTGATACCAAAACAGATATATAGACCAATGGAACAGAACAGAGGCCTCAGAAATAAAGCCACACATCGACAACCATCTGACCTTTGAAAAACCTGACAGAAACAAGCATTGGGAAAGCATTTCCTATTTAATAAACGGGTGTTGGGAAAACTGGCTAGCCATATGGAGAAAAATGAAACTGGACCCCTTCATTAAACCTTATACAAAAATTAACTGAAGATGGATTAAAGACTTAAACATAAGACCTAAAACCACAAAAACCCTAGAAGAAAACTTAGGAAATAGCATTCAGGACATAGACATGGGCAAAGACTTCATGACTAAAACACCAAAAGCAACAGCAACAAAATCAAGTGAGATCTAATTAAACTAAAGAGCTTCTACACAGCAAAATAAACTATCATCAGTGTGAACAGGCAACCTACAGAATGGGAGAAAATTTTTACAATCTGTGCATCTGACAAAAGGTTAATATCCAGAATCTACAAGGAACTTAAACAAATTTGAAAGAAAAAAAAAACCATCTCCATCAACAAGCAGGCGAAGCATGTGAACAGACACTTTTCAAAAGAAGACATTTATGTGGCCAAGAAACATGAAAAAAAGCTCATCATCACTAGTCATTAGAGAAATGCAAATAAAAACAACGAGATACCATCTCATGCCGATTAGAATGGCGATCACTAAAAAGTCAGGAAACAACAGATGCTGAGGAGGATGTGGAGAAATAGAAATGCTTTGACTCTGTTTGTGGGAGTATAAATTAGTTAAATCATTGTGGAAGGTAGTGTGGCAATTCCTCAAGGATCTAGAACTAGAAATACCATTTGACTCAGCAATCCCATTACTGGGTATATACCCAAAGGATTATAAATTATTCTATTATAAAGATGCATGCACACATTTGTTTATTTGGCACTATCACAATAGCAAACACTTGGAATCAACCCAAATGTCCATCAATGACAGACTGGATAAAGAAAATGGGGCACATGTACACAATGAATATTATGCAGGCATAAAAAAGATGAGTTCATGTCCTCTGCAGGGACATAGATGAAGCTGGGAGCCATCATTCTCAGTAAACTAACACAGGAACAGAAAACCAAACACCGTATGTTCTCACTCATAAGTGGCAGTTGACAATGAGAACACATAGACACAGGGTGGGGAACATCTCACACTGGGGCCTGTCAAGAGGTGGAGGGCTAGGGGAGGCATAGCATTAGGAGAAATACCTAATGTAGATGACAGGTTCATAGGTGCAGGAGACCACCATGGCACGTGTATACCTATTTAACAATCCTGCATGTTCTGCGCATGTATCCCAGAACTTAAAGTATAATAATAACAACAACAACAAAAATCTACCCAAGGAGAAACAAAATGCATGTTTTAGGTGAAATGGAAGCAATTATCAACAAGTTAGAAAATACAAAATATTATGTCATAGGATGAAAATGGGCATCATTATTACACACAGTTTATTTGAGAATGGGAAAGAATGGTTTAACCTAGGTGGGTTTCCTGCATTCCTGCGGATTGAAATAGGCCTTAAAATATTTGCTGTGAGAATCAGAGTAGGGGTTTCAGATGGGTTGGGATGCTTTACATATAGGTGTAGAGGTGTGTGATGGGAAAGAGTAGGTGGATGGAAGAGGGAAGGATTCATTGAGTGTAAACTAAAATGATTTGTACAGGTAAGAATTGGAATTTGGTGTCTATCAGATACCATGTAAACATCACCTCAGTTGTCACTGCACCATTTTGAAAAGGCTATTTTCCCCTGTTGAATTGTCTTGACAACCTTGTCAAAATCCAATTGACTATAAATGTGTGAAGGGTTTTTTTGGGGGGCTCTCAATTCTACTCCATTGATCTGTATGTCTGTCCTAATGCCTATAGTACACTGTCTTGAAGTCTTAATTACTGTACCTTTGTATTAATATCAACTTACTAAATCAAGGAGTGTGAGTCTTTTGTTGTCCTTTTTCAATGCTGTTTTCACTATTCTGGGTCCCTTGAATCTTCATATGAAATTTAGGATTAACTTGTCAATTTCTTCAAAGGAGCCAATGGGGATTTTGACAGGATTGCATTAAATCTGTAAAACAGGGAGTTAGGCCATTTTAAAAATTGAAGTAAAATTCACACAACATACAATTAACCAGTTGAAAGCATACACCTACGTGGTATTTAATGTATTCACAATGTTGTGCAACCATCAGCTTTCTCTGGTTTCAAATGTTTTTATCACACCACAAAAACACATTATATTCATTAAATAATTACTCCATTTCCCCACTCCATCATGTAATAACCTCTAATCTTTCTGTCTCTATGGGTTTGCCTGTTATGGATATAAAAAGAACTCATAGCATATGCGACCTTTTGTTTCAGGGTCCTTACACTTACAATGTTTTGGAGGCTCATCTAAGTTGTAGCATACATCAGTACTTCATTCTTTTTTGTGGATAAAAATATTTTATTTTTCATGCACATATATCACAAATTGTTATTCATCTGTTTATGAACATTTGCATTTTTTCCAACTTTTGTTTTTATAGATAATCTTGCTTTGAACATTTGTGTATGTTTCTTTATGGGCATGTTTTCATAATTCTTGGGTATATACTCAGGAGTTGAATTGCTGGATAAAATGGTAATTTTATGTTTATCTTCTTGTATAAGAGCCAAACTTTTCTACGATGAATGTGGCATTTATATCCCTTCCAGCAATGTAGAAGGATTTCTATTTTTCCACATAATTGCTAATACTTGTAATTTTCTGTGTTTATTAAAGCCATCCTAGTGAATGTAAAGTGGTATCTCAGTATGGATTTATTTATTTATTTATTTTGAGACAGAGTCTCACTCTGTTGCCCAGGCTGGAGTGCAGTGGCATGATCTCAGCTCCCTGCAACCTCTCCCTCCTGGGTTCAAGCAATTCTCCTGCCTCAGTCCCCAGAGCAGCTGGGATTACAGGCATGTGCCACCACGTCTGACTAATTTTTATATTTTTGGTAGAGATAGGGTTTCACCGTGTTGGCCAGGCTGGTCTTGAACTCTTGATTTCAGGTGATCTGCCCACCTTGGCATTCCTAAGTGCTGGGATTACAGGTGAGGGCCACCACACCCAGCTCTCATTGGGGTTTTAACTTGTATTTAATGACCAGTGATTTTGAACTTCTTTTAATATACTGCTACCCATTTGTATATCTTCTTTGGAGAAATGTCATTCAAGTCCATTTCCTATTTAAATTAAGTTGCCTTTATTTTTCTTTTGAAGCTGTTAGAATTGTTTATGTTTTCAAAACAGTAAACTCTTACATATACATAATATGAAAATATTTCCTCCCATTCTGTCAGTTGTCATTTCACATTCCTAATTACATTCTTGATGCACAAAGTTCAATTTTGATGAAGTTTGGTTTATCTATTTTTTCTTTTGCTACTCTGGTATCAAATTTATCAATCTATTGCCAAATATGAAGTCATGAAGATTTACCTCTATGTTTTATTCTAAGAGTTTTATAATTTTAGCTCTTATATTTAAGTTTTTCCATCCATTTTCAGTTATATTTTTCATTTGGAGTGAGGTAGGGAAGGTCTGAGCTTCATTCTTTTGTATTTTGTCATTCAATTGTCTCATCACCATTTGTTGAAGAGATTCTTTCCTCTGATTGAATGGTCTAGGCACCTTTGATGAAACTAAATTGGCCATAGATGTTTAGGTTTATTCTTGATTTCAGTTTTATTCCCTTGGTCTTGATGTCTATCTTTATGCTAGGACCACACTTTTGATTATTATACCTTGTAGTAAGTTTTAAAGTTGGAAACTGAGAACTCACTGATACAGAAATTAAGAAGAAATTACTTAGGCAGATAGTAAGCATTTGGGAGTCCTCGGTAAGATTTTTCTTTTTAATGAAAAGCAACCCCAAATCATTTTCTGGCAAAGAGCAGCCTGTAAAATCGAGCTGCAGACATAGACAAGCAAGCTGGAAGCCTGCACCGGTGAATCTGGTAGGAAAGAACTAACTGTGACTAGATATGTTCAAAATGGCGGCTCCATCTTCCCTTCCATTTGTCAGCCACATGTACAGTAAGGAGCAGACAAGATGGCACTGGTCAAGTGGAAAGTCCATTTGCATAATAAGATTAGAGTGAGGTGGCCCACCTTCCCTGTCCACTATATAAATGCCACACCCGATTGAACCAATCTTTGGGCTCTATGTAAATCAGACACTTCCTTTTCCAGCCTGCCTATAAAATCTGCTGGGTCTGCCTCCTTCCCCCTCTTCCCCCTGTGTCATAAGAAGCTGCTCTTTTCTCTCCTTTCTTCTATTAAATGTTCAGCTACTTAACCCACTCAGATGTGTCCGTGTCCTAAATTGTCCTGGGGCATGATGACAAGTCTGTGGGTGTATATCCCAGAAAACGTAGCTGCTTCATTACCATGTAGTTGTATATAAATTGAATAATCAACTTTCCCATTTCTGGAAAAAAGACCATTGGTATTTTGGTAGGGATTGCATGACTTTTTAGATCACTTTGAGGTGTATTGCCATCTTAACAATATTAAGCCTTCCAGTCCTTGAACATGGGATAGTTTTCAATTTATTTAGGTATTAGATATTCTTTTCTCCTCTGTTGCAAGGGTCTGGTTTAGTTTAAAAGGCAAGTTTATCTTAAATTTTGTATTTAGTTATGACCATTGATTGCTTGATTTTAAAATGATACCATACTAAATGCCTTCTTTTTTAAAAAATTTTTTGACTTATTTTAGATTCAGGAAGTGCATATTCACATTTGTTACATGGGTATACTGTGTGATGCTGAAGTTTAGGGTACAAATAATGCTGTCACCCAGGTAGTGAGACGAGTACCCAATAGGTAGTTTTTCAGCCTTTGCCTTTATATCTCTCTACCCTCTATAGTAATTCCGTGTGTATTGTTTCCACCTTTGTGTCTCACTTTTACATGAGAACATGTGGTATTTGGTTTTCTGTTGCTGGATTAATTCTCTCAAGATAATGACCTCCAGTGGCATCTATGTTTCTGTAAAGACATGATTTTTTTAATGGCTGCATAGCATTTCGTGGTGTATATATACCACATTTTCTGTGTTTTTTTTTTTTTGGGGGAGGGGGTGGATATGACCTTTATAGAGCTTATCCACCAGAGTGGAAATAATGTCTGTACAAAACCAAATGTTTGTTACTGTAACTTCTGCATCACAATTAAAATCCAAACAGTTTTTTAAAACAGTCAACTCAATCAAAACCCACTACTTCAGAATCAATAGCTTCTTTGAAGCCACAGTAACACTTAAATATGGTTAAGACTCGAATGCAGAAATTTGGTTGGTTGGAAAGCTAATTAAACTTCCAACTTGCTCAAATAGAATTACAAAAGGCAAAATTGTGTTTTCACAGAGATATAGTCCACTGGAATCACCAACACAGGACAGCTGTTAGAGTATTTAGAGTCCTGAGATAACAAGGAATCCAGGCATCCTTTAGACAGTCTTCTGTTGTGGTTTCTTCCCAATCAGAGATTTGTGGATGTGTGGAATGACACCATCACCAGCAATTGTAGCCTTGATGAGCGAATCCAATTCTTCATCTCCACGAATAGCGAGTTGCAAGTGACAAGGAGTGATACGCTTTACCTTTAAGTCTTTTGATGCATTTCCTGCCAGTTCGAGTACCTTGGTGGTGAGGTACTTCAGGATGGCAGCGCTGTACACAGCGGCAGTCGTGCCCACACGTCCATGACTGGTCATCCTAGATTTCAGGTGTCCATGAATAAGGCCCACTGGAAACTGCAAGCCGGCTCTCTGCGAGCGGGAAACCACCTTTGTCTTGGCCTTTCTGGAGTCCTTTCCAGCCTTTCGAATTCTGCCGAAGCTGAAGCAAGCAACCCAGAGAAAAGGCTAATTGGACCCACGGTGAGATCCCACCACCTACTCCTTCGTCGCAGCAAGATTCAAACTGCACTCCATTTTCTTTATGCGACACATCATTGGTTGGCTCTATGTCTTTACTGTTGTGAATAGTGCAGGGATGGACATACGAGCACGTGTCTTTTTAGTAGAACAATTTGTTTTCCATTGGGTACATACCCAATAGTGGAATTGCTGCATCAAATGGTAGTTCTGCTTTTAGTTCTTTGAGAAATCTCCAAACTGCTTTCCATAGTGGCTGAACTAACTTACATTCCCACCAGTAGTATATAAGTGTCTTCTTTTCTCTGCAGTCTCACCAATATCTGTTATTTTTTAGCTTTTTAATCATATCCATTTTGACTGGCATGAGATGATATCTCACTGTGGTTTTGATTTGCAGTTCTCTGATTATTAGTGATGTTGAGTATTTTGTCATGTGCTTGTTGGCCATGTGTATGTCTTCTTCAGAAGGACGTATGTCCTTTGCCCACGTTTTAATGGGGTTACTTGTTTTTTAACTTGTTGAATTGTCTAACTTCCTTATGGATTCTCACTGTTGAATCATTGTTGGATTCACAGTTTGCAAGTATTTTGTCCCATTCTGTAGGCTGTTTATTCTGTTGGTAGTTTCTCTTGCTGTGCAGAAGCTCTTTAATTAGGTCCCACTTGTCAATATTCATTTTGGTTCCAATTGCTTTTGAGGAATTATTCATAAATTCTTTTCTAAAGCCTGTATCCAGAATGGTATTTTATAGATTTTTTTTTCTATAGGATTCTTTTAGTTTGAGGTTTTGAATTTAGATCATTAATCCATCTCAAGTTAATTTTTATATAAAGTGCAAGGAAGTGTTCCAGTTTCATTCTGCATATGGCTTGTCAGTTATCCTAGTTCAATATACTAAATAGAGAATTCTTTCCCTCACTGATTATTTTTGTCAACTTTGTTGAAGATGAGATGGCTATAGGTGTGTGGCTTTATTTCTGGCTTCTCTACTTTTGTTTAATTTGTGTTTTGTACCAGTTACATTCTCTCTTGGTTACTGTAAACTTACAATATAGTTTGAAGTCACCTAATGTGAAGCTTCCCAGTGTTCTTTTTGCTTAGGATCGCTTTGGATTTGGTCTCTTCTTTGGTTCTATATGAATTTTAGAATAAAATGACATTGATAGTTTGATAGGAATAGCATTGAATCTGTAGATAGCTTTGGGCAGTCTAGCCATTTTAATGATATTGATTGTTTCAATCCATAAGCATGAACTGTTTTTCCATTTGTTTGTGTCATCTATGATTTTGTTCAGCAGTATTTTGTAGCTCTCCTTGTAGAGACCTTTTTGCCCCATTTGTTAGTTGTATTCCTAGGTTTTCTCCTGTGGCTATTGTAAATGGGATTGAGTTCTTGATTTGGCTTTCAGCATGAATATTTTTGGTGTATAAAAATGCTACAGATTTTGAATATGTATTTTGTGTACTGAAATCTCACTGAAGTTGTGTATCAGTTCCAGGAGTTTTTGGAAGGTTCTTTAGGGTTTTCTAGGTCTGAGATAGTTCTTCTAGGTCTGAGATGGGTCTTCTACTTCTACTAGTAGAAGATGGGCCTCGCAGTCTTGAGGACAGTAGAAGGATGGGTCTTGTTTTTAATCCAACTTCCTGCTCTTTGCCTTTTATGTGTTGCATTTAGACTGTTTATCTTCAATGTTAACATTGATATATGAGGTTTTGATTCTATTGTGAAGTGGTTAGCTGGTTGCTTTGTAGTTTCTATAGTGTGATTGCTTTATAGAGTCTGTGGGCTATATACTTAAGTGTGTTGTTTTGGTAGCAGGTATTGTTTTTTCATTTCCATATTTAGAATTCCCTTAATGATCTCTTATAAGCCTGGTCTAATGGTAACAGATTTTCCTGGCACTTACTTGTTTGGACAAGATTGTATTTCTTTGCTTTTGAAGCTTAGTTTGGCAAAATATAAAATTCTTTTTTTGAATTTTTTTTCTAAATGAATGTTGAAAATAGGCTGAGCATCCTTTTAGCTTAACAAGGTTCTCTGTGTATGTAATCTGACCTTTTTCTCTAGTTGCCTTTAAAATTACATTTTAGCCTTGGTTTTAGACTGCCTGGTGAGTAAATGCCTTGGTGATGTTAATTTTGTATAGTGTCTCACATATATTCCCTGGGTTTATTGTATTTGGATGTCTACCTGTCTAGCAAGTTTGGGAACATTTTCTCAACTTATTAGCTCAAATATGTTTTCTAGATTGGTTACTTTTACTTCTCTCTCAGGAATGCCAATAATCCCTAGGTTTACTCCTTTTAAATAATCATGTATTTCTTGAAGACTTTGTTCATTTATTAAAATTATTTTTTCTTTATTTTTGTCTGAGTTAGTTCAAAAGACTGGTGTTCAAGCTCTGAAATTGGTCCAGTCTGTTGATAAACCCTGCACTTGTATTCTGAAATTCCTTAAGTGAGTCTTTCAATTCCAGAAGCTTTGATTTCTTTTTAAGATGTTTATCTGTCGCTCCATTTCCTGGACAGCTTTAGTGGTTTATTTGCATTGATTTTCAATCTTGTCTTGGATCACTAAGCTTACTTGCAATCCATATTTTGAATTGTTTATCTGTCATTTCTGAGTTGCCAGTTTGGTTAGGGTTCATTGCTGGGGAGTTCATGTGATCCTTTGGTGGTTTTACAACATTAAGACATTTCATGGTGCCAGAATTCTTATGCTGGTTTCTTCTTATTTGAAGAGACTATCCCTTCTGGTTTTGAAATCATTTTGTGCAGATAGAATTGTTTTTCCTCTCCCTATTTTTTTTCTTTCCTTTTTCTCTCCTGCTTCCTATGGGGTGTGACTATAAAATATGCTGTGTAGGGCCTTTGACTTTGATTTTATAGCTGTGTTCACCTCTGTGGGTAGTTTTATATTGGCCTGTGCAGTTTGACATACAAATCAGTAGATGACACTTATGAGCAAAACCCAGCTGTGGCTAGTACAACTTGATCCAGCACGGCTTGATCCTTGTTTTCTGGGGGAACTTCTCTGTTTTCTCAGACCATATGTTAATCATGGAATTCAAAGTAGTCTGGGCTCCCTGCTCAGCCCCAGGGGGATCAAGATGGGTGTTGCTGGACTGGGCAGTCCTATCTACAGGTCCCCTAATGGCAGGCACTAGCATCAGCCCTGAGAGACAACTGATTTTTGCATTGATCTTGTACTCTGAAATTATGCTGTAATCATTAGCTCTACTTGTTTCTATCTGTACTGTATAAGATTTTTCTATATACAGAATCATGTTATCTTCAAATACACATAATCTGAATTTTTCCTTTCCTATTTGAATGTGTTTTATTTCATTTCTTGCCTAATTGCTATGGCTAGAACTTCGAATACTATATGTAATAGCAGTAAAAATGGGCCAGGTGTGGTGGCTCACGCCTGTAATCTCAGCACTTTGGGAGGCCGAGGTGGGCGGATCACAAGGTCAGGAGATCGAGGCCATCCTGGCTAACATGGTGAAACCCCATCTTTATTAAAAATAAAAAAAATTAGCCAGGCGTGGTGGTGGGTGCCTGTAGTCCCAGCTACTCGGGAGGCTGAGGCAGGAGAATGATGTGAACCCAGGAGGTGGAGCTTGCAGTGAGTCGAGATTGCACCACTGCACTCCAACCTGGGTGACAGAGCGAGACTCTGTCTCAAAAAAAAAAAAATAAAATAAAATAAAATAAAATAAAATAAAATAAAATAAAATAAA
>NW_016804434.1:21316-28359 GCF_001698545.2 Rhinopithecus bieti | reverse complement strand
TTATGCTGGAAACATTAAAAATCTGCTCTTCTAGCTATCTTAAAGTATACAATAAAGTGTTGTTAATTATAGTCACCCTATTCTGCTATAGAACACTATAACTTATTCCTTTTATATAGTTGAACTTTTGTATCTGTTAACCAATTTCTGGCTATCTCCCTTACTTCTTTACCTCTACTAACTACTGTTCTGCTATTTCTTTCTTTCTTTCTTTCTTTCTTTTTTATTGTACTTTAAGTTCTGGGATACATGTGCAGAACATGCAGGTTTGTTACATAGGTATACATGTGCCATGGTGGTTTGCTGCACCCAACAACCCGTCATCTACATTAGATATTTCTCCTAATGCTATCCCGCCCCTAGTCCCCTAACCTCCTGACAAGCCCTGGTGTGTGATGTTCCCCTCCCTGTGTCCGTGTATTCTCATTGTTCAACTCACACTTACAGGTGAGAATATGTGGTGTTTGGTTTTCTGTTCCTGGTTTAGTCTTGGGAGGGTGTATGTGTGAAGGAATTTATCCATTAATTCTAGATTTTCCAGTTTATTTGCATAGAGGTGTTTTTAGTATTCTCTGATGGTAGTTTGTATTCCTGTGGAGTCAGTGGTAATATCCCCTTTATCATTTTTTATTGTGTCTATTTGATTCTTCTCTCTTTTCTTCTTTATTAGTCTGGCTAGCAGTCTATCTATTCTGTTAATCTTAACAAAAAACCAGCTCCTGGATTCATTAATTTTTTGAAGAGTTTCTGCATCTCTATCTTCTTCAGTACTGCTCTGATCTTAGTTATTTCTTCTCTTCTGATAGCTTTTGCATTTGTTTGCTCCTGCTTCTCTAGTTCTTTTAATTGTGATGTCAGGGTGTTGATTTTAGATCTTTCCCTCTTTCTCCTGTGGGCATTTAGTGGTCTAAATTTTCCTCTAAAGACTGTTTTACCTGTATCCATGGGATTCTCGTATGTTGTGTGTTTGTTCTCATTGATTTCAAAGAACTTGTTTATTTCTGCCTTAATTTCGTTATTTACCCAGTAGTCGTTCAGGAGGAGGTTATTCAGTTTCCATGTAGTCGTGCAGTTTTGAGTGAGTTTCTTAATCCTTCGTTCTAATTTGATTGTACTGTGGTCTGAGAGACTAAGATTTCTGTTCTTTTACATTTGCTGAGGAGTGTCTTACTTTAAATTAAATTGATTTTAGAAGAAGTGCGACGTGATGCTGAGAAGACTGTATATTCTGTTGATTTGGGGAGGAGAGTTCTGTAGATGTCTATTAAGTCTGGTTGGTCCAGAGCTGAGTTCAAGTCCTGAATATCCTTGTTAAATTTTCTGTCTCATTGATCTGTCTAATATTGACAATGGGGTGTTAAAGTCTCACACTATTATTGTGTGGGGTCCTCAGTTTCTTTGTAGGTCTCTAATAACTTGTTTTATGAGTCAGGGTCCCCCTGTATTGGGTGCATATACATTTAGGATAGTGAGCTCTTCTTGTTGCATTGATCCCTTTACCATTATGTAATGCCTTTCTTTGTCTTTTTCTTTAATCTTTGTTGGTTTAAAGTCTGTTTTATCAGAGACTAGGATTGCAACCCCTGCTTTTTTTTTGCTTTCTAATTGTTCGGTAAATCTTCTTCCATCCCTTTAATTTGAGCCTAGGTGTGTCTCTGCACGTGAGATGTGTCTCCTGAATGCAAAACAATGATGAGTCTTGACTCTTTATCCAATTTGCCTGTCTCTGTCTTTTAACGTTGGCATTTAGTGCATTTACATTTAAGGTTAATATTGTTATGTGTGAATTTGATCCTTTCATTATGATGCTAGTTGGTTATTTTGCCCATTAGTTGATGCAGTTTCTTTATAGTGTCAAAGGCCTTTACAATTTGGTATGTTTTTGTAGTGGCTGGTACCAGTTGTTCCTTTCCATGTTTAGTGCTTCCTTCAGGGTCTCTTGTAAGGCAAGATGGTGGTGACAAAAATCTCTCAGCATTTGCTTGTCTGTAAAGGATTTTATTTTATTTTTTCACTTTGAAGCTTAGCTTGGCTGGATATAAAATTCTGGGTTGAAAAGTCTTTTCTTTAAGAATGTTGAATATTGGTCTCTACTCTCTTCTGGCCTGTAGGGTTTCTGCAGAGAGATCCACTGTTAGTCTAATGGGCTTCCATTTGTGGGTAACCCGACCTTTCTCTCTGGCTGTCCTTAACATATTTTCCTTCATTTCAACCTTGGTGAATCTGACAGTTATGTGTCTTGGGGTTACTGTTCTCGAGAAGTATCTTTGTGGTGGTCTTTGTTTTTCTGAATTTGAATGTTGGTCTATTTTGCTAGGTTGGGGAAATCCTCCTGGATAACATGCTGAAGAGTGTATGCTAACTTGGTTCCCTTTTCCCCATCAATTTCAGGTACACCAATCAAACGTAGGTTTGATTTTTTCAAACAGTCCCATATTTCTTGGAGGCTTTGTGCATTCCTTTTCATTTTTTCCTCCAATCTTGTGTTCAGGCTTTATTTCATTAAGTTGATCTTTAATTTCTGATATCCTTTCTTTCACTTGATCGATTCAGCAATTGATACTTATGTATGTTTCGTGAAGGTTTTGTGCTTTGTTTTTCAGCTCTATCAGGTCATTTATCTTCTCTCTAAACTGGTTATTCAAGTTAGCCATTCATCTAACCTTTTTTCAAGGTTCTTAGCTCCCTTGTGTTGGGTTAGAACATGCTCCTTTCTATCAGAGGAGTTTGTTATTACCCACCTTCTGAAGGTTACTTCTGTCAGTTCATCAAACTCGTTCTCTGTCCAGTTTTGTTCCCTGTTGGCAAGGAGCCATGATTCTTTGGAGGAGAAGAGGTGTTCTGTTTTTTTGAATTTTCAGCCTTTTTGCACTGGTTTTTCCTCATCTTCACTGATTTATCTGCCTTTGGTCTTTGATGTTGGTGACCTTCAGATGGTGTTTTTTTGTGGACATCCTTTTTGTTGATGTTGATGCTATTGCTTTCTGTTTGTTAGTTTTCCTTCTAACAGTCAAGCCCCTCTGCTGCAGGTCTCCTGGGGTTTGCTGGAGGTCGACTCCAGACCCTGTTTGCCTGGGTATCACCAGCGGAAGTTGCAGAGCAGCAAAGATTGCCATCTGTTCCTTCCTCTGGAAGTTTGTCTCATTGGGGCACCCACCAGATGCCAGCCAGAGATCTCCTTTCTGAGGTGTTTGTTAACCCCTGCTTGGAGGTGTCTCCTATCAGGAACCACAGGGCTCAGGGATCCACTTGAGGAGGCAGTGTGTCTTTTAGTAGAGCTCAAGCACTGTGCTGGTAGATCTGCTGCTCCCTTCAGAGTCAGCATGCCAGAACATTTAAGTCTGCTGAAGCTGCACCCACAGCTGCCCCTTCCCCCAGGTGCTCTGCCCCAATGGGATGGTAGTTTTACCTATAAGCCCCTGACTGGGGCTGCTGCGTTATTTTCAGAGATGCCCTGCCCAGAGAGGAGGAATCTAGAGGGGCAGTCTGGCTACAGCTGCTTTGCTGAGGTGCAGTGGGCTCTGGCCAGTCCAAACTTCTCAGACGTTTTGTTTACACCATGAGGGGAAAATTACCTACTCAAGCCTCAGTAATGGTGGATGCCCCTTCCCCCACCAAGCTCGTGCATCCCAGGTAAACTTCAGACTGCTGTGCTGGCAGCGAGAATTTCAAGCCAGTGGATCTTAGCTTGCTGGGCTCCATGGGGATGGGATCTGCTGAGCAAGACCACTTGGCTCTTTGGCTTCAGCCCCCTTTCCAGGTGAGTGAAAAGTTCTGTCTCACTGGTGTTCCAGGTGCCACTGGAGTGTGAAAAAAATCTCCTACAGCTAGCTCGGTGTCTGTGCAAATGGGTGCCCAATTTTGTGTTTGAAACCCAGTGCCCTTATTGTGTAGGCACCTGAGGGAATCTCCTGGTCTGCAAGTTGTGAAAACCATGGGAAAAGCATAGTATCTGGGCCAGAGTGCACTATTCTTCATGGCACAGTCCCTCACTACTTCCCTTGGCTAGGGGAGGGAGTTCCCTGACTCTTTGGGGTTTCCGGGTGAGGTGATGCTAAACCCTGCTTTGGCTTGCCCTCTGTGGGCTGCACCTATTGCCTAAACAGTCCCAATGAGAGGAGCTGGGTACCTCAGTTAGAAATGCAGAAATAACTTACCTTCTTTGTTGATCTTGCTGGGAGCTGCAGATGGAAACTGTTCCAATTCGGCCATCTTGCCAGCCACCCCCCTTATTTAGTTTCTTCAAGGTAATTATTTTGAATTCCTTTTTTGAATATTTGTTGATTTTATTTTCATCGAGTTCTGTTATTTGAGAGTTATTACATCTTTTTGGTGGTGTAATATTTCTTGATTTTTCATGTTGTGTCCCTGCATTGATGTCTATGCATGTGGTGGGACAATGGCTATTCCAGTTTCTAGAGTGGATTTCATAGAGAAAGACTTTCATCTGAAGTTGAGTGTTTGTGTGCAGGTGATGAAGTGTGGGTAAGTCAGTTTTTGAATAGATGCCATGTGATAGTATCTGTGTAGTTTCTCTAGCTGTGGTCAACATCAGGAATAATTTTGGGTGCCTCGGTGGCCTAGGCTGTAGAAGTTTGCAGCAGTATCAGGAGTAGTGTAGGTTGTTAATGTCCCTGGTGTCAAAGTATTTGGGTGTCCTCCTATTTTTATTTTCCTGAAATTGGGTGACTTAACCTAAGGGATTCCTTTTGATGTCAACTCTGACATGGCATACATGCAGCTGCATTGGTGCTGGGTTACAGGTATACGTCCTTGAAGTTGTCATAGAAGCATTACTCTAGACTCAAGATCTTTTAATCAGGTACTGTGACACCTGGGTCTTGGGGTACAGGTTCATTCTCTGTGGCAGGGTTGAATGTAGATTGCCCACAGAGCCAAGATCTGTGACTCGATAGCACACCCTAGCAGCTGAAGCCCACAGACTGAGTTGTAGCTGTGAGTCTGTTTCTGAGGGTGAGGTGCAGGACAATGCCCTGGCCTGCCTCTGAGGTAGAGGGGTGCTCTTTAGATTTGAGCCCAGCAAGTAGAATATGGCTACTATCATTAATAAGGTAGGATAGACACATAACTGCTAAAGAACCAAGCTCAAGTCAGCAGATGGAAATGTTAATACTGGTTTGTGAGTGCACTGTTCTTACTTAAGAGTAATTTTTAACATGACAAGCTTAGAAAACGGTGTGAAGCTGATGTTACCAAGGGAGAGGACTGTCTTCATCTAGTAAGTAGACATGTTGAGAGGATCTAGTCTATTTCAGTGGTGTTGATTACACAATATTCAACGTGACATACGTCACTTGGAGACTCTGAAAATGTAATTAATTTATTACTGGCCTAGAGACTGGTTAAAAAGTAATATGTTTTGTATATTGATGATCTCTTTCAACTAAGTATTCCTTATTCGTTGCTTTCTTTCTCCTAACTTTCAAATTATGAAAACTCCAGTCTTTGAGCCTTGGCATATGCATTACCCTTACTCTCTCCTTTATCCCGTGACAATTAATCCCTTTATTCTCCATATTCATCATTGTCCTTTCTCTTCATTTTGTATATTTTTATTTATTCCTGCACTACTGCACCCTAGAAAAAGTTATCTGTTGCCTCCCATCTCGATAATAATAGTGTGGGCCCATCTTGTCATTGTAAACCCATTCTCTTTCTCTATAATTTATCCTAGGTTTTGCTGTCATATTGCTTTTTTCATATTTGTTTTTACAAAATTTCAACTTTATAATGAATCTGGAGGCAATATTAAGTCCATGTACCTTTCTGACAGAAGAAGATAATTGCAGACTCTTGATTCAGGCTCACAGTATCTAATGATATGGCCCTAATTTACCTTTTTACTAATTTAGATTGTAGTTGTCTACAGGTAATAATGGCTTTATCACATAATGTCTTTATCTCAAATACAGGGAGTCTCACGGTGGGGCAATCTAGGGATAATACAGCAACCCCAAAGCAGCAGAGAGTCAAGGGCCTTTCTTTTTTCCCACTAAATTTAGTATACAGACCTTCATTTTCATGATTAAATCCCAGGATGGGGTCTATTCTACCTCCTACTTCACATTTGTGTTTTGAGTATGAAAGAGGAAATGAAAGTGGACCTAGAGACCTTCTGCTTATATCTTTTGGCAAAAATAATAATAATAATAATAATTATGCTGTGTGACTCCGCTAGCTGCAAAGAGCCGGATGAATGGAATTTTTAGGCAAGCATGGAATAAGGGGGTAGGAAATAAAATTTGGGCAAGTTGGTTTGGTTTACAGCTTCTGCTATACCATACAGTATTTTTTTTCTAGTAGTATGCTTTCCAGCTTCTATATTGGTAACTATATAACAATGTGAGTAATTTTGAATTCACTGTAATCAAATATGCTGGTAAATAATTTGTCAGATAATTGTATCAAATCATTCCTAGGAAAAGCACAACCAACAGTCTGAATTTACTATTGAAAACTTGGAAAACACTGCAGCTGATTTGTTTGGAGCTGGGACAGAGACAACAAGCACAACCCTGAGGTATGCTCTCCTTCTCCTGCTGAAGCACCCAGAGGTCACAGGTATGATCACAGATGAAGAGTTAATTGACTTTCAGAAAAGATGTTGGAAGATGTTGCTAGTGTCCTCCTTCCTGTTTCTCTTAGAGAAGCTTCGTTACTTAAACCCTGCTCCCAGCTGTAATCTGTTCCAAACTAATGGTGTGATTAAAATGGGATATCTTGGCCTGGCATGGTGGCTCAAACCTGTAATCCCAGCACTTTGGGAGACTGAGGTGGGTGGATCATTTGAGGCCAGGAGTTCAAGACCAGCCTGGCCAACATAGGCAAATCCCGTCTCTGGTAAAAAGGCAAATTTAGCCAGGCATGGTGGCACACGGCTGTAATCCCAGCTCCTCGGGAGGCTGAGGCACCCGAATCGCTTGAACGCAGGTGGCAGAGGTTGTAGTGAGCCAAGATTGTGCCACTGCACTCCAGCCTGGGCAACAGAGTGAGACTCTGTCTCAGAAAAAAAAAAAAAGAAA
>NW_016804434.1:6409-17978 GCF_001698545.2 Rhinopithecus bieti | reverse complement strand
ATACATATGTAACATACTTGCATGTTATGCACATGTACCCTAGAACTTAAAGTATAATAAAAATAAATAAATAAAAAAATAAAAATAAAAAAAAAGAAAAGAAAAAAAAGGTAAAAGGGGCATGTTTGCACAGTAGAGGAAGATAACTGAGAGAAATGAAGACAGACAGCAGTAGCAAAAGCAATAGAGCTCTGGTCCAAGGTGGGTAGGGCATCCCTGAAAAAAACAGATAATAATTTATGGCAGGAAGAGACAAGATAAATTGGCCTGGTATTACATGTTGGTTTTATTATGAGAAGCCCATTTTTAAATAGCAAATATGTTTTTGAAGATAACTTGTCTCATTCTCAAAATTTCAGGTTCAAATGCTGGAGTAGGGAAACTGGAAACTCCACTTATTGAAAGATAAATGGTAATCCTAGAAATGTAGTGAGTCTGCCTGAGAAAATTCCTAGTCTGCTAAGTATTCTAAAAAGTTAGATTCATAAGGAAGGTAATTCTGTTTACCAGAAGAGGTACCTAAAGAATGTTCCATTTAGGCAGAATATGTACCTGAGACAGTTTCCATGAAATTGGTGTTGGACAAAATAAGATTTTTTTTGAGGGGGTCAATAATTTTATCTTTTATGTACAACTTTACTTTAGAAATTTACTTTTAAGGACTTTTTATTATGCTGCAGATAAGAAATATTCTTTTTTTCTCCTCTGTCAGTATCCCCCATTGAAATGACAATAACCTAATTACAAATAAGAATTAGGCCTTTTTTTTTGAACAGTTACTAGCCTGTAGAGTTCTACAAGATTTTTTGTCAACTTTCATTATAGATTAAAGGGTTCAAATACAGGTTTGTTACAGAGGTAAGTTGTATAATGCTGAGGGTTGGGGTCCCAGCTATTCCATCACAATGACAGTAAACATATTACCCAGCAGATGGTTCTTCAGCCCACATCGCTTCCCTCCCTCCCCCATCTAGTGATCCTCAGTGTCTATTGTTCCCATCTTTAAGTTCTTGTGTATTTAATGCTTACCTCCCACTTATAAGTGAGAACATGTGGTATTGGTTTTCTGTTCTTGTATTAGATTGCTTAGGATAATGGCCTCCCACTTCATCTATCGTCCTGCAAAAGACATAATTTTTGTTCTTTCTTATGGCTGCATAACATTCCATGGTGTATGTATTAGTTTGTTCTCACGCTGTTAATAAAGACATACCTGAGACAGGGTAATTCATAAAGGAAAGAGGTTTAATGGACTCTCAATTCCACATGACTGGAAAGGCCTCACAGTAAGTCTCTGGTAGATACTTATTCACTATCACAAGAACAGCATGGAAAAGGCCTGCCTCCATGATTAAATTACCTCCCATTGAGTCCCTCCCATAACATGTGGGAATTATGGGAGCTACAATTCAAGATAAGATTTGAGTGGGGACACAGCCTAACCATATCAGTGCATATTTACCACATTTTCCTCATACAATCCACTGTTGATGGGCACATAAGTTGATTCTATTTCTTTGCTATTGTGCATAGCACTACAGTGAACATATTGGGGTGTGTGTCTTTTTGATAGAATGAATATTTTTGGGACATATACTCCATAGTGGGATTGCTGGGTCAACTCATAGTTCTATTTTAAGTTCCTTCAAAAATATCAAAACTGGTTTCCACAGTGGCTGACCTAGTTTGCATACCCATCAACAGTGTAAAGGCATTTCCATTTCTCTGCAACCTCACCAGCATCTGTTGTTTTTGGACTTTTTAATATTAATAATTGCTATTCTGACTGGTGTGAGATGGTACCTCATTGTGATTTTGATTTGCATTTCTCTGATGATTAGTGATGTTGAAGCACTTTTTCATGTTTGTTGGCTGTTTGTATGTCATCTTTTGAGAAGTACCTGTTCACATCCTTTGCCCATTTTAATTGATTTTTTTTTTGTTTTTTGCTTGTTGATTTAAGTTTTTTGTTTTTTTTTGTTTTTTTTATAGATTTTGGATATTAGACATTTAGGTCCTTTAAGATAGGAAGAGTACAGGAGATAGTCAAGAAGACTTTAACAAGTTTCTAAAACACAGAGAGCATATAGAGGATGATAAATCTGTACAGAGAGGATAAACTTGTAACCAAAAAGTCAGAAGAGAAAACTTTATCAAGGAGGAAAAGTTAATCAGTGTCCCTTAAGTCTCTCCAATTTGGAAGTTTCAAGGGTTAAAGAATGGTGGAGAATGAGGCTGAAAAAGGAGGCTTTCCCTGCCTACGTTTCCTCCACAAGTCTTTTCATCAGGTAACTGATTTCTTCCCACAAGAAGAAGGAGGCTCACTCTCTAGAGAAACTGAGCTTAAGAAGCCCTGTACTCAGAGACACAGGGCAGTGCCAGAAAAGACATGAGGTGTAGGCTTGAAAGGCAGATTTGGTATGGGTCTACTCCTTCAATTAGGAGACTCTTAGCTCTTTTATGCATCTTGCTTCCTAAAATTCAGCAGCTAACTTTATCCAACACAAAGGGAACTGATCTAGAGAAATGACATTTTTCTTTCACCATCTTAATGGAAAATTCTCTTCAATGCCCAACAGAGTGAATGAAATGAAAACATATACTGCTAGACACAGGGTTATGGAATATGGGGACATGAGAATTAAAGGGAAAATCATAAAAACTTTCAGATCTATACCAGGTTATATTGAAACAATTAGGATTCAGAATTCTCAAGAAGAACTATTAATATTATCTTGTATATTAATAGACATAGGGTGTTTTCATACTTGCATGTTTGCCAAAATTTTACCTTCTATTTTCCCTTTCTCAGAAAAATATTGGAGAATACGCTTCATTCAAATGCCTGAAACCTAGTTAGAGAAAGTCCTGAGCTCCAGCAATCAGGAAACCTCACGTAGGAGAATGAGAATGTCAGGGAGGCTGCCTAGCACCAGACCTAGAAAACAACTACTTCAGAATGGACCTGATGGATAATTCAGAAGTGAGAGGAGACAGCAAGAACAAAAGAGATGTGACAGATTTTATGAGAGTTTCCAATAGCTCAAAAAGGAGTTTCAGACATCTGCTTGAACATTTGTCAATAATTCTAACTTGGGAAACAGAAATTACAAATTGAAATAAAGAGACATGGTTAAGCCCAGGATAGTACTAAAAATAAAATTTAATCACAGTTGTCTTACCAGAGAACCATATTTGTGTAGTCAGAGTGATGTAAGCAATGAATACTGATATAAAAATTGTCATCTAAATATATTCTGGAAAAAGGAGTGTGGAAAAGTGAGTGTGTCTATCTGAGGGTGTGTTCAAATATAAGGTGAAGTTGAAGATTAAAATTCTCATCTCTCATAATAAAAAATTATTAATATAATCCACAAAAAGATAAGTAAGAAATAGAAACAGAGTCTTTATTTAAAAATGTGAATGTATGTTCAGAAGAAGCTGCTAGAATGTTGAAAATGGTGAATTTGGAAAGTGTGAGAATGAAGAGTATACCATTGCAATTTGCGACCCCTCCGACACACAGATGTGCAAATACAGTCACAGATATGCATAAATCTGATAGTATAATTTAATGTTTAAGCAACATGTTATTTTGATATGAAATTAATCCCTGTTTTTTTCCAAGACAGTAATTTCATGACTAAATTATATGCTTACTTTTTATTTGCAAACATTTTATTATTTTTATTTGTATTAATTATCATATATACTAATGTACATGTATATACAGATTTTCATCTTTTATCTTTTTTAGTTTTTATGGGTACATAGTAGTATATATTAATATATTTGGGGGTACATGAGATGTTTTGATACAGGCATGCAATGTGAAATAAGCATGTCATGGAGAATGGTGTATCCCCTCAAGCATTTATTCTTTGAGTTACAAACAATTAAATTACATTCTTTAAGTTATTTTAAAATGTACAATTAAGTTATTATTGACTATAGTCACCCTGTTGTGCTACCATATAGTAAGTCTTATTCATCCCCACCTCCCCTCCCAGCCCCCACTACCCTTTCGAGTCTCTGGTAACCATGCTTCTATACTTTGTGTCCATTAGTTCAATTCTTTTGTTTTTAGATCCCACAGATAAGTGAGAACATGCTATGTTTATCTTTCTGTGCCTGGCTTATTTCACTTAACATAATGATCTCCACCTCCCTTCATGTTGTTGCAAATGAGTGAATCTCATTCTTTTTATGACTGAATAGAACTACATTGTGTATATGTACTACGTTTTCTTTATACACTTGTCTGTTGATGCATATTAAAGTTGTTTCAAAGTCTTAGCTATTGTGTACAGTGCTGCAACCAACATAAGAGTGCAGATACCTCTTCGATGCACTTATGTCCTTTCTTTTGGGTATATACCCAGCAGTAGGGTTGTTGGATCACATGGTTGCTTTATTTTTAGTTATTTGAGGAATATTCAAACAGCTCTCCATACTGGTCATACTAATTTACATTCCCACCAACACTATACAAGGGTCGACTTATCTCCACATCCTCACTAGCATTTCTTATTGCCTGTCTTTGGATATCAGCCATTTTAACTGGACTGAGATGACATCTCACTGTAGTTTTGATTTATATTTCTCTGATGATCAGTGGTGTTGACCACCTTTTTGTATGCCTCTTACCCATTTATATGTCTTCTTTTGAGAAACATCTATTCAAATCTTTTGCCCACTTTTGGATTGGATTAGTATATTTTTTTCCTATAGAGTTGCTTGAGTTTCTTATATATTCTGGTTATTAATCTCTTGTCAGATGAATAGTTTGCAAATATTTTTCTCCATTCTGTGATTGTCTCTTCCCTTTGTTGATTGTATCTTTGGCTGTGCAGAAGCTTTTTAACTTGATGTGATCCCATTTCTTCATGTTTGCTTTGAATGCCTGTGTTTGTAGGGTATTGCTCAAGAAATTTTTGCCTAGACCAATGTCCTGGAGATTTTTCCTAGTGTTTTCCTATATTAGTTTCAGAGTTTGAGGTCTTAGATTTAAGTCTTTAATTGATTTTGAGTTGATTTTTGTATATGGCAAGAGATATGAGTTCAGTTTCATTCTTCTGTGTAGGATATTAAATTTTCCCAGCACATTTATTCAAGAGACCGTCTTTCCCTCAGTGTACGTTCTTGGCACCTGTGTTAGTCTGTTCTCATGCTTCTAATAAAGCCAACACAAGACTGGTAATTTATAAAGGAAGGAAGTTTAATGGTCTCACAGTTCCACATGGCTGGGGAGGCCTCACAATCATGGGGGAAGCTGAATGAGGAGCAAAGTCATGTCTCACATGGCAGCAGGCAGAGAGCTTTGCAGGGGAACTCCCATTTATAAAACCATCAGATGTTGTGAGATTTATTCACGACCATGAGAAAAGTATGGAGGAAACCACCTCCCTGATTCAATTATCCCCACCTGCCTCACCCTTGACTTGTGGGGATTATTACAAATCAAGATGAGATTTGGGGTGGAGACACAGCCAAACCATATCAGCACCTTTGTCAAAAATGAGTTCACTCTAGGTCTGTGAAATTGTTTCTGGATTCTGTATTCTGTCCATGTGTTTGTTTTTATGTCAGTACCATACTGTTTTAGTTAGCTCTGTAGTATACTTTGAAGTGAGATAATGTGATTCTTCCAGTTTTGTTCTTTTTGCTTAGGATAGTTTTGACTATTCCGGGTCTTTTGTGGGTCCATATAAATCTTAGGATTTGTTTTTTCTATTTCTGTGAAGAATGCCATTGATATTTCGATAGGGATTTTATTGAATCTGTAGATTGTTTTGATAGTATGGACATTTTAACAATATTGATTTTTCCAATCCATGAACATGAAATATTTTTCTATTTGTTGTGTCCTCTTAAATTTCTTTCCTCAGTGTTTTATAGCTTCATTTTAGACATCTTTCAGTTCTTTGGTTAAATTAATTCCTAAGTATTTAATTTTACTTATGGCTATTGTAAATGGGATTACTTTTAAATTTGTTTTCTTTTGTTCACTGTTGGCATACAACAACACTACTGATTTTTATGTAGATTTTGTATCCTTCAACTTTACTGAATTTGTTCATCAGTTCTAATAATTATCTTGTGGAATCTTTAGGTTTTTCCTAATATAAGGTTATATCATCTGAACACAAGGATATTTTGACTTCTCCCTTTCCAATTTGGATAGCCTTTATGTCTTTCTCTTGTCTGATTGCTCTTGCTAGGTCATCCCGTACTATGATGAATAACAATGGTGACAGTGGGCATCCTTGTCATGTTCCTGATCTTAGAGGAAATACTCTTGGTTTTCCCCATTCAGTATAGTACTAGTTGTGGGTCTGTCATATAGCTTCTTTATGTTGAGATATGTTCCTTCTATCTCAGGTTTTTTTTAATGAATTTTTATCAGGAAGGGACGTTAAATTTTATCAAATACTTTTTAAGCATCAACTGAAGCGATCATATAGCTTTTATCCTTCATTTTTTTGATATGATGTATCACACTGCTTGATTTGCACATGTTGAACCATCCTTGCATCCGAGGGATAAATCCCACTTGGTCATTGTGAATGCCTTTTTATTGTATTGCTGAATTTGGTTTGCCAGTGTTTTGTTGAAGATATTTGCACTAGTGTTCATCAGGTGTATTGACCTGTAGTTTTCTTTTCTTGATGTGTCTTAGTCTGATTTTGGTATCAGGGTAATACGGGTCTCACAGAATGAGTTTCGAAGTATTCTCCTTTATTTTTTGGAATAGTTTGAGTAGGATTGGTATCAGTTCTTCTTTAAATGTTTGGTAAAATTCAGCAGTGAAGCTAGCCAGTCTTGGGGTTTTCTTTACTAGGATATTTTTATTTCTCATTTGATCTTGGTACTGGTCATTGCATGTTCAGGTTTTGGATTTTTTCCTGGTTCAAACTTGATGGGTCATATTTGTCTAGTGATTTGTCCATTTCTTCTAGACTTTCCAATTTATTGGCATATAGTTGCTTATAGTAACCACTAATTATTCTTTGAATTTCTGCAGTATCAGTTGTAATGCCTCCTTTTAAATTTGTTTTTATTTATTTGAATCTACTGTGTTTTTTTTTAGTCTGGCTAAAGGTTTGTCAATTTTGTTTAACTTCTCAAAAAAGCAACTTTTTGTTTTATTGATCTTTTAGTTTTCTTCGTTTAAATTTTATTTCTGCTCTGATCTTTATTATTCCTTTTCTTCTATTAATTTTGGGTTTAATTTGCTTTTGGTTTTCTAATTATTTAGGATGCATCATTAGATTGTTTATTTGTCTATTTTCTCCATTTTTGATGTAAGTTCTTGTAGCTATAAACTTCCCTTTTAGTACTGGTCTTGCTGTAGCCCTTGGTTTTGGTATGTTGTGCTTCCATTAAAATTCGTTTCAAGAAATTTTTCAATTTCCTTTTTAATCTCTTCATGGGCCCACTCTCCATTTATGAGTATATTTTAAAATTTCCATTTATTTGTGTAGTTTCCAAAATTCCTCTTTTTATTGATTGCTGGTTTTATTACACTGTGGTCAGAGAAGATGCTTGATATTATTTCAGTTTCATTGTATATTTTAAGACTTGTTTTGTGACCTAACATATGGTCAATTCTTGACAACAATCCATGTGCTGCAGAAATGGATGTGTATTCTGTAGCAGTTAGATAAAATATTCTGCAAATATCTATTAGATCCATTTGGTCTATAGTGCAGATAAAGTTCAATGTTTCCTTGTTGATTTTCTATCTAGATGACCTGTCCAATGTTGAAAATGGGATGTTGAAGTCTCCAGCTATTATTTTACTGGGGACTATCTCTCTCTAGTTCTAATTATATTTCTTTTATGTATCTGGGTGCTCCATTGTTGTTTGCATATATATTTAAAATTGTTCACCAATAGTGATCTTCTTTGTCTCTTCTTATAGTTTTTGTTTTGAAATCTACTTTGTCTGTTTTAAATATAGTAACTCCTGCTGTTTTTCTCTTTTCTATTGGCATGTACTGTCTCATTCCATTCCTTTATTTTTAGCCTATGTGTGTCTTTATAAGTGAAGTGTGTTTCTTTTAGGCAACAGATTAATGGATCTTGTTTTTCCATCCAGTCAGTATGTCTTTTGATTGGAGATTTTAGCCCATTTACATTCAGTGTTATTATTGATAAGTAAGGACTTACCCCTGCCCTTTTGTTATTTGTTTTCTGGTTGTTTTGTGGACTTCTCTTCCTTTTTTCAATCCTTCCTATCTTCCTTTATTGAAGATAATTTTCTCTGCTTATATTTGTATAGATTTTCTTAATGCCTAGTTTAATGGTAGTTACACTTTGATGCATCTAGTAACAGTCCCCTCTTTACATTTGCATATACTTCCAGACTATAATTTAAATTTTAATGCTGTTTGGATACCTTCATCATGGATTCATGTACCCCTGAATTGGGAACAAATGTGCCACCCCCTTTTTTCTCCACTTTTCCATCAGTTTTTTCTTGTGTCTTATCAGCTAAAGTCCAGGAAGAGATTGAACGTGTGATTGCAGAAATCGGAGCCCACTGCATGCAGTGACAGGACCACATGCCCTACACAGGATGCTGTGGTGCACGACGGTCCAGAGATACATTGACCTCTTCCCCACCAGGCTGCCCATGCAGTGGCCTGTGACATTAAATTTCCAGAACACATCTCTCCTTCCAAGGTAAGTTTTGTTTTCCTACACTTTACCAACTCCTGTTTTGAGTCCCCAAATTCACATAGTATCATTTCTATCCTCTCCATCATCCCCGGAGAGAAGTGATAAACTATATGTATGGCCAGTTTAATTGGTGACTTTCTGTTAGTTTCCCGCTGGGGCTACCAAAGTTCTTGCTGTAACAGGTTCTTGTGTCTGGCAGTGTGTGTTTTTCCAGATTCTATTATCTTTATTCAAGATGGTTTGTCTCTTAGGTGCTTAATATTCCAAATCCATTTTAAAGGTATTAGTTTGTCAATTTGCCAACCATTGGGCTGGAATTTCTGGTCAGGGTGACAAATTTGTACAGTCACTTTGGAAAGAATGAATTTGACACGTTGAGTCTTTCTATTCCTCAATCTAATTATGCATTCCATTTATTTTGGGGTTTCTTTTATTTTCCCAGGCAATGTTGTGATTTGTTGTCATGGCTTTCAAGTCTTTGGTTTTCGTCTAGATAATTAATATTTTGTTGTGGCACATAATTAGTTTTTGTCATTCTGATGATGTTAATCTGTCAACTTTGCTAAATTTACTAATCACTGTTCATAATTTATTTCTGCATTCATTGTAATTTCTGTGTAATTATACTGTATCTGGGTTAATATTGTTTTATTACTTATTTTCCATGTCTCATGGGCTTAATGTCTCTTTATTGCATTAATTATTGCATTGGCTAGAATTTCTAGGAGAGTGTTGAATAGAATTGGTGACAGTGGGGATCCTTGTTTCTCATTTCTAATCTGCAGGAAACAGTGGAAGTTTTCCATTTCAATATTGAGAATGATGCTTGAAGTAGATTTTGGTAGATATTTTTTATCAGATTAGAGAAGTTTGCTGTCATATATATATGTCATAATTGTGTGTTAAATCTTATCAAATCAATTCTCTGCACCTATTTATATAATTGTGTGTTAGTCCGTTTCCATTGCTATAAAGGAATATCTTTGACTGGGTAATTTATAAATAAAAGGGTTTTATTTTGGCTCATGGTTTTGCAGGCTGTGCAAAAGGCTTGATGGGGGCAGACATCTGCTCCTAGTGAGGACTTCAGGTAGCTTTCAATCGTGGAAGAAGGTGAAGGGGAAGCAAGCATGTCACATGGTAAGAGAGGGAGTAAGAGAAAGAGGAGTGGAAGTGACTTTAAACAACCAGCTTGTGTGTGAACTAACAGAATATGAACTCACTTATTATCATGAGAAGAACTTTAAGCCACTCAAGAAGAATTCACCCCCATGTCTTAAATGCCTCCCACCAGACTCCACCTCCAATATTGGGAATCACATTTCAACACGAGATTTGGAGGGGACAAATATCCACACAACATCAGATTATATGTATTGGGCTTACATTCCTCACTAAAGAGAAATAAGTATGCGCATAGAGATGAATTGACCTTCTTCATATTGTTTAGGACTTCAGTGTTTACATTCACAAGAGATTTGGTTTATAATTTTCTTTCTTAGAATTTTCAAGAGTTTTGATATTAAGATTATGCCAGCCTAATAAAACTAGGCGAGAAAAGTTTCCTAATGCGAGTCTGATTTTATTGCCGTTCCCTCTCCCCACTTTCCTTCTTGTGATCACTTAGTTGTATCTTTGAAATGCCTGATAACTTTTGGTTAAATACCAGATGCTATATATAAGAAATTGCAGAATTTCAGAGGTTTATATTCTTCAAAGAAAGATTCATTCCTCTCCCATAGGCAGTCATAATGACATAACACCTGTTGTTATGATTCAGAATTGGACATAATGTGAACCCATTCGAAAATTGAGTGTCAGTGTTAGCTTAGCTCTCTGAGGTTCTCCTACCTCTGGAACCTTGAGACCAATTTTTGTCTTGGCAGCTTTACAATGCCTTCTATCACATGGTTTCTGTATTTATCCAGACACTCCAGTTGCCATCTCAAACCTACTTTTTCCAGTTAAAACCAATACATATTATTAGTGAAATAAAAAATAATATAACTGAAACTTGTATTTTCAAGGGGAAAAAGCAATGAGATTAGTAAGGTTGCAATTACTGTCATCTTTTGAAGAAGACAGAATTGATAATTTACTGAGAGATTATGGGGCTTACCCTAATGGTCACCGATTTAGTACAAGAGATAAGACTTCAATGCACTCTGTTTTCACAAACACAGGAGGTAACCAGGAGAAGGTTTTTGTTTCTCAAAACTAGGGTCTGAGGGTAATAGTAATGAAACTTACTTCTTCTCCTAGAACTAATTAAATGAGAAATATACTGAAGAATCAGGCAGGAGCTGCCAGTCTCCCCAGTTCACTGCATCAGCTTTGGTGAACTGCTGGAGGGGAACGATGCATCTGATGAGCTTTTTCATTCACCCCCATGCAGGGCAGCTCATGCTGAGAAGCCAGAGCCCAAGAGAATCACCCATTGAATCCCTTCTTCATGGAATAGCCCAGTACAGAAAAATGCAGCACTGTGTGGCCAATTCTACCCTCTTTACATATCAGATACATGTGTTCTTCTGCTACAGGCTGGATCCATTTATCTAGCTGGAGATAATAGTCTGAGATAGGAATTGGCAAACTGTTTCTGTAATGGGCCAGACAATAAATATTTTAGACTTTTCCAGCCATGTGGTTTCTGTTGCAATACTTGACATCTCTTATTGTAGCATGAAAGCAGTCATAAACAATCTGCAAATGAATGAGGATTGATATGTTCCAAGTTTTATAGAAACAAATATAAATTTCCTATAAAATGTTTGTTTCAAAAATATTATTTCTTATTTGCATTTGTTCAATGTGAATACTTTTAGCTCACATACTATACAAAAACAGGTGGCAGGATGGACTTGTGCAGGGAGTACTTTTTATT
>NW_016804434.1:0-5036 GCF_001698545.2 Rhinopithecus bieti | reverse complement strand
ACTTTTAGCTCACATACTATACAAAAACAGGTGGCAGGATGGACTTGTGCAGGGAGTACTTTTTATTGATGCCTAATATAAGACATTTCTGTCCAGTAGAATTTTCTGCAACTATGTGTGATTGATTTGTGCTTTTGTGTCCTCTTAAAGAATATTTGTCAGCACAAGATTCCAAAGACTGGCTTTTAACTTTCCCGGAATTTTTTTGTTTTAGCTCTTATATTTAGATCAATGACATATTTCAAATGAATTTTTATTTGTAATATGAAGTAATAATGATCTTGCTTCAATGTCTATAAATTTCTAGTTATTCAAGTAACATTTGTTGAAATAAATCTGCTTTGGTTCTTAATAACATTTTAATATAGTACTTGTTTATAAATATTCAAGGGAATATTTTGAAAACCAAATTATAGACTATTGATATGAAAATTTAGGGGTAGAATTTTCCTTACCTTTTATTATAAAATATTTTAAAATAACATTACACACACATATGTATATGTACATATGGCAGTATGTATATATATCTACTTTGATATCTGTCCATTCATCTATTTATGCTTCAGTACTTCAGTATGTATAGCACAATAACAATGGTTTTCTCCTACATAATAATAATAGCATTCATACTGTAGAGTTATTAATACAATAATATTATTAACTACGCAGCTTATATTTAAAATTTTCCAATTTTTAAAGAATATGTTAATCACCTTTTTTCTTGCAATTCACTCTCCAGTCAAGAAACAGGCACATAATTTCAGTATCCTGTTATTTTCATCTCCCGTAATCAAGAAGAGTCCATTTCCTGTTTCCTTTCGATACGTTGACCTCTGTGAAGAGTTGAGGCCGTTAGTCATTTAAATTTTCCTGGGGCTCATTTTGTATGATTGTTTTCTAGATATTATATTCCAGTTATGACTTTGGCAAGAAAACTACATAGTACTTTGAATATTCCACTGAATCACAGTGGTGAGGCAGAGGCACATAATGTCACATATGCCATTATTGGTTATGCTAAGATTCTCACCTAGTAAGTTGGAATCTGCCAGATCTCTCCATTGAAGGGGTTCTGTTTTTTATGTGTGAATGATGAAAATCTATGGCATGGTACTTTAAACCTGAACATCTGCTTCCCAAGTCACACATCCAATAGTTTTATCTTTCATTAATGATCCTCACCTGACCTGATGATCTTGACCTGAATGGTTACAAATAGGTGATTTTTCTAATTTCATCATTCCTTCTGTATTTTTAAGCTAGGATTAATCTGTAATGAATATCTCTCCCATATCTTTAAATGAAGACAAACAAACTGCATGACAATGACAAGAACTCAATAGTTTTATACTTGTGACTATACTAGTTATCATCCCAGAAGACGTCATTTGAAACTCAATCATGTGTTTATTCACAAATGCCCTGTGAAAAGATACTGTGTCCATTTCCCGTGTCAACAGAGACTTCAACTTTAAGTCATACTCTACACATAAGGTTGGTGAAAACCAAAGTGATGGAATAGAGCAGCAAGTGTGGACAGCCACTAGTGTCCAAGCTTGATGAAAAGGAAGACAGATTCAGAAGGTTGCACCCAAGTATCCAAGTACTCAGGACTTCAAATGTGATTGCAGGGCACTTTAGCAAGATTATTGTCACTGGCCTTAAGCTCATGCCTCTTATTACTTGGTCTATCCATCTGGAAATGGTACTGTTCTTCTTTGGAATGGTGTGTCCTCATCAGCACATCAAAAGATTCAACTACGTGATCACCACTGTTTCTTCAACCTTCATGACTTCTTTACAGCTCAGTTCATCTATGTCTCTTGTTTCTAGGGCACAACCATATTAATTTCCCTGAGTTCTGTGCTACATGACAACAAAGAATTTCCCAACCCAGAGATGTTTGACCCTCGTCACTTTCTGGATGAAGGTGGCAATTTTAAGAAAAGTAACTACTTCATGCCTTTCTCAGCAGGTAATATAAATGTATTTCTATTTGTGTTTCAGGGTATAAGATAAATTTTTTGATCAGTTGGAACTTGCGTGTGCCTCCTCTGCAGTGGTACAATTACTCTTCCTACACGATCAAGAGCACTGTTCTGAATGTCTGTGTGCTCCCTGCTCATGATACATCCTAATTATTGGGCCAGATTAGTGGGCTTTGGGGAGTTAATCCAATTCTTCCAAATTGAGAAAGCTGAGGTATAGATTGGTTGAATTCTGCCTCTAGGTACACCACTGAGGTACCCAAGAACTCCTCCTAGAAGATAAAACTAATTACATTTTCCTCACTAGCCATGAGGAAGTTATCTCACTCCAAAACTTCACTGAGTGTTTTCCATATGGTGTCCCTCACCCCCTAGGCTGGGCCTGTAGGATAAAATTATCCTCAAACACTGAAGAGGGTCTTAAAAGGCTCGCTTCTGAGTTTGGAAAGCAGAGTAAACAGATCATTGTAGTTCAATAGGACTGAGGCTGTGATATAGGAAAGAACAGGCCGTTGGGGTTTGGGAGGTAGATGGAAAAGCTGTCTGCTTCTTGTTCTCTTATACCCCAAAGTGAGGCATAAGTAACATTTTAATAACAGTAAAGACATTTGAGCTACCTCAGAGGAGGCAGAGAGGATGAAAGGAAGAGAATGCAGGGCTGTTAAAGGAGATAATGAGCCACAGGAGCAGGACATTAGCTCTAAATAACGGATATTAGAACCTTTGCCAAATAACCGTGGATGGGATGAGGGGGACATTGGGAACGTAGCAGGAGCCTCTGGGGTGATGCAGAGCACCACGCTCTTCCCCTAGTCATGGCCATGTATCTTAGATGTTGGATCTCAACACCTGAAATGTGTGTGCTGAGCATCTGGTGATAGAATCTCCTTCCTTCCTTCTGTGGCCTTTGATATCTGCTTTATATCTGGCACTGTAGATACCAAGACAACAAGAAAAGAAACTTTCCTTCAAGCATTCACATTTGGCACATGTATTAGTCCATTCTTACATTGGTATAAAGAACTACCTGAGACTGGGTAATTTATGAAGAAAAGAGTTTTGACTCACAGTGCTACAGGCTGTACAGGAAGCACGACTAGGAGACCTCAGGAAACTTACAATCATGGTGGGAGGCAGTGCGGAAGCAAGCACATCTTTCCATGGCAGAGCAGGAGAGAGAGAGCAAAGAGGAAAGGCTACATACCTTTAAACAACCAGATCTCATGAGAACTCACTATCATGAGAACAGCAAGGGGGAAATTATCCCTCATGATTCTATCACCTCTCACCAGGTATCTCCCCCAACAATGGGAATTACAATTTGACATGAGGTTTGGGTAAGGACACAGAGCCTAACCATATTACACTCTAATAAATAAATAAATCAGTAATTATTATACTAGGTGACCCATGTTGTCTGTTTCTTTGGCCATGACAAAATATCCAAGACTAGGGAATTGATGAATAATGGAAATTTATTTCTCACAGTTCTGAAGGCTGGGAGTTCCAAGATCGAGGTGTCAGCAAGTTCAGTGTCTAGTGAGGGCCTGTTCCTTATAGATAATGCTCCCCCTGTATCCTTATATGGCAGAAGGGCAAAAAAGGCAAAAGGGGAGAAATGGCTCCCTTGCATCTCTTGATGTTATTATTTTAGCAAGGACAGAGCCCTCCTGACTTATTCATTTCCTAAAAGGAGCCATCTCTTTAGTAATGTTGCATTGGGTATTATGTATCAACATATGAATTTGGGGGAGGCATATTCAGACCATAGCACATTTTTCAATGGAAGCATAAATATAATGTTGAGGAAACCCAGAGAAAGCAACATTTTCTTGCTCAAGGAGATGAGAAAAAGGGGAAAAAAGGAGATAAAATTTGACCTATGTCCTAACTGTGGTAATAGAAAAGTTCATCTTGACCAAAAGGAGCAGCATGCTGTAAAACTTGAAACCTTGTGGTGTGCTGGAGGCTGATGACAAGTGGCTATGCCTAGAGTTGACAGTATCGGATTTGAAGAGTATAAGGAGTGATATGGATTATCAGACTGGAAACAGAATGTGAGGTCCAGGTCAATCCATTGGTACCTTATCCTATAGGACAGACAGGGAAGCCATTTAAAGTTTTAAAGTGAGAAGGTGACATGTTTAGCCATGTGCTCCTGAAAGTACCTAGGGGAAAAAAAATCTTTGACTGTATATTGAGCCAGAAATACAAAGGGAAATACAGTATGTTAGCTTCCTCCTCTAACCCTTCTCAGTTCAATCCACTTGACAAGGAATGTATATTTCTAAAGAAAGATTGACAAAGGCATTTAAAGTCTGTACAAAGATTTTAATAAAGTGTTTGGCATGTAGCTGGTACTCAATAAATATTTGTTCAATATAGGGTGGCTGTTAAGATCTGATATTAGGTGAAGTGTAAATATGTCCACTCATTTTTCAGTTGCCTACCCATCCATCCATTCATCCATCTATCTATCCACCCATCCATGCATTCATGCATGCACCCATCCACCCATCTATCTCCTAATCCCTCCTATGATTCACTGAACAGTTATTGCATATTCTGTTTGTGCCAGGTACAGAGACAGTGTTTGTCACTGTCACAGTTACACATGAGGAGTAACTGCTCTCTGTGTTTTCTATTTTCAGGAAAACGGATTTGTGTGGGAGAAGCCCTGGCCCGCATGGAGCTGTTTTATTCCTGACCTCCATTTTACAAAACTTTAACCTGAAATCTCTTGTTGACCCAAAGGACCTTGACACCACTCCAGTTGTCAATGGATTTGCCTCTGTGCCACCCTTCTACCAGCTGTGCTTCATTCCTGTTTGAAGAAGAGCAGATGGTCTGATTGCTGCTGTGCTGTCCGTGCAGTTCTCTTTCCTCTGGGGCGTTATCCACCTTTCACTATATGTGATGCCTTTTCTGGCCTGTCATCTGACATTTTCCCTTCCCTCAAATCTAGTGAACATTCAGCCTCCATTAAGGAGAGTTTCTTATGCTTTACAGTGCAAATATATCTGACATTCTCCATACTCTGTAACG
>NW_016804433.1:4665-6781 GCF_001698545.2 Rhinopithecus bieti | reverse complement strand
AGCTGCAACTCACAAATTTTGATATGTTTATCTTTTCATTTCTATTCAGTCAAAATACTTTCTAGTTTCCTCTTTCATTTTTTCTTTTGCCCATAAGTCATTTTTAGGTGTGCTTTGGTTTCCAAATATTTGAGCTTCCACATTTCCCTCTATTGTTTCTAATGTAATTTCATTGTGATCAGAGAACATACTTTGTAGGATTTGAATAATTTTAATTTATTGATACCTGTTTTGTGGTTCAGAATTTTTCTATCTTGATAAATGTTTCATGTACACTTGAAAGGAAGTATATTCCACTGTTGTTGAGTGGAGTGTTCTATAAATATCGTTTAAGTCAAATTAGTTGATAGTGTTCTTCATGCTTCTATATAATTACTGATTTTCTGTCTCTGTTTTATCAATTACTGAGAAATGGGTTTTAAAATCTCTGATGATAATTGACTATTTCTTCTCGTAGTTCTATCATTTTTTCTTAGAATTGTAAGGTCCTCTTGATAAGGTGTCCTTGCCTGGATTCCCTCTACTCTGCTCTGACCTGGAAACTTTCTCCAGGCTTTAAGTTGGGGAAGTTGTTTTGCTTCCTTCATTTATCTTTCCTGTAATGCAGTGGGTGGAAACTTTTTTCTATTTATTTTAAGTGACAAAAGTGGGAGGGTAAATCCAATCCGCATTACTCCGTCTTGGCCAGAGAATCATGAAGGCAATAACTGAGTATAGACTTAAAAGAGATAAGGGGGCAATATCTGGTACAGCGCACTCCAGAAAGAGGAAAGTCTGAGATGGGTATGTAACTGGTAAATTTGTGGAGCATCAAAGAGGCCAGTGTGGCTAGAGAGGATGAGCGGAATAACAAGACATGAGATCAGAGATCATTTAGTCCCTCTCTGGCCTGTGGCTTACTCTGAGCAAGATGGAAGCCACTCTAGGGTGTTAAGCAGAGGAGTGACATGCTCAGACTCAGACTTCTGTTTTAAAATGTTCACTGTCTACTGAATTGACAGTAGACTGTAGAACAAGCTGTGTCCAACCTGCAGCCCATAGGCCACACGCGGCCCAGGATGGCTTTGAATGCAGCCCAACACAAATTCGGAAACTTTCTTAAAACAGTATGAGACTTTTTTTTTTTTTGCTTTTTTTTTTTTTTTTTTTTTTTTTTTTTTTTTTTTAGCTCATCAGCTATCTTTAGGGTTAGTGTATTTGATGTGTGGCCAAAGACAATTGTTCTTCAAATGTGGCCCGGGGAAACCAAAAGATTAGACACTCTGCTGTGGGGTATTAAGAGTAGAAGCAGTTGTGTCAGTCAGGAGGCTAGTACTACCAGCAACAAATGATGGCAGTTTGATCAGGATGGTAGCAGTGGAGATGATAAAGTATGCAGTGGAGATGACAAAGACTCTGATTATAATCTGAAGATAAAATTGTAGGATTTACTGCAGTTTGCCTGTGAGGATGAGAGGACAAAAGAACTTAAGAAAGATCTAGTGTCCTTTGCATTGTACCATACTATTTGTCTTTTGTGTTTGGCAAAAAGTCGGCGGGTTAGCTCTCCTATTATTGCTGCTACAGAATGAGCAGTTGTATATTTAATGTTTTTTCTCCTATTCCTTTCCCAATGATCCAACATACATTAGCTCCTGTGAAAACTTATTGGGTGTAAGAATTAAAGCATATGAGACTCCTTTTTCAAGTTGAAAAGTGGGTTTGGTGGAGATGTGGATCAAACGGCCAACCTCTGTGTTTCTTAGGATAGTGGCCATGGAATCTACATTTAAATTAACATCTAAAGGGCCTTCCCTTTACTACCAGTCTCAAAATAGAGATCCAGCCTGCCTTATGACCCACATTCCCATTTGACAAGCAGCTCAGCCTAGACTCCAGATTGCTGGATTGTGGAACTAATAGGTGAGGGAACCAGTTCTACAGCAAGCAAGTTCTAAACTTGGCTGGTATGTACCTGCCTCAACTTGCCTCTGGCTTTACACAAAGACCTAATTTGGTTGGGCTTTGCTTCAGCTGAACTGCAGCTCCTGGTAGCCTTGAGAAGCTGGCTGGAGAAAGAAGCAGCCGAAATTAATATGTCAGCTTTACATTTAGGCAGAGGAAGGCTTTAAAGCTG
>NW_016804433.1:0-1372 GCF_001698545.2 Rhinopithecus bieti | reverse complement strand
ATCCACATTCCTTCCCATTCAGTCAGGTTTAGCTAGCCAGTAAGTTTCCAAATCCATCATGGAGCAACCTTCTCTCTGTCATCACAGGTTGTTGATATCGTAGCTCCAAGGAACATCTGAGCTTCTGATACCCAGCTTCTGAGATCCAGTAAAGTTCAACAAGCATTAGTAGGTCCCAGATGACACATTTCAACTGAAACTGGACAAGTCACTAAAGCCCTATAGTGCATTCTGAAAGCCTGGGTGTGTCACCAAGTATCCTCTTTGTGAGACCCCGCTGCTCCAGTACATTGATCTTAAGATACCAACAATGATGTGGTAAAATAAAAATGAAATCCTGGAGTGTGGGCATTCTCAGCTAGTGTAGCTGGTGGATCCAGTTTCCTCAGGTACTCTTCATAATGGAAATTTTAAGTTCCTTGGAAGGCTGAGTTCCAAAAGCTGGCCTTCAATTTCACCTAAGAAGAGAGACCACAAAGAGGGAACGGAGTTAAGAATCATCTGTATGAACCATCATGCCCAAAACTTATTGATAATTTTCTAAGTCAGATTAAACTTGACAGTATGAAGAAAACAAAGGAAAATATATTGAAGTCTTATTATGTGCTAAGCATTATCCTAATGTTATCGAATTCTGAAGTGTCTGTAATTGTCCGTATTTCACAGGTGTGAAAACAGAGACAGACTTAGAAATGTTCCCAAGATATTATAGGCAGTGTGTGTTGGAGCTGTAATACAAATTGATCTATCTGTCTTACTGCAAAGTCAATGTTTTTTCTACCATATCATACTGCAAGCCAAGAACATCTCCCTAAACTGTTCTTACAGAAAACAGACATTTAATACACATCAGTGTCCCTGAATCAATTCTCAGGTATCAGCTCTAAGTTGAGTTCACTGACCCCCCAAACAGGAGTTCCAAATAGTTACAACATAGAGAAAATGTTGGGTTCTTATGATAGACAAAGACCCACTTGGGCCCTAGGGCAAGTTCTTAATTTGAACATGACAGGAAGTAAAACAGATTATTTTAACTTGGAGAACCTCCACCACCTTAAATACGATGAAAAAAAAAAAATTAACATGCATGGTGGCACGTATCTATAGTCCTAGCTACTTGGGAGGCTGAGGCAGAAGGATCACTTGAGCCTGGGAAATCGAGGCTGTGTTGAGTCATGATCACACAACTGCACTCCAGCCTGGGTGACAAAGTGAAACCCTGTCTCAAAATAAAAAAATAAATAAATATCTTTTAAAAATAAAATTTAAAAAAACGATGAGATGTAGAAACAAAATTCATCTGGCATGCAGTGGAAAAACTAAAAACTGGAACTTTCGTAGGTCCAATTAAAGTTACTTTCAACATTCTAAA
>NW_016804432.1:5882401-5891882 GCF_001698545.2 Rhinopithecus bieti | reverse complement strand
CATCCTCTTTACTCAACATCCCCTTCAAAGAAAGCTATTGTCTGGTCTGAGCCCCTGAAAGAGTCTGCTAGCATTAGCATGCCAAAGGCGCGATCAATATTTGACAGAAATGCAGGAAACATATTACATATAACCCCAACTACCCTAACAAAGGGGTGAAGATGTGATGAGAAGCAGGTTACTTAGTAAAATGAGACTTGGGTAGCCTAGAGTACTGTCTTCTGCTTTGTCAGCAAAGGCAAGAGGTTGCTTTAGAAAAAGTTATTCTGACAAGAGTGTCACCATTTTGGTTGTGTAATAAATCTCATCGTTCTTACACTAAGTAAAAAAGTCTGTAAAGTATAAATTAAGCTGCTTAATATGGAAGCTGAAATGATCCTGAGGTAGGAAAAATTCCTTTAATGACTTTTCATTGTTGGTTTATAAAATATAGTATCTAACAGAAATTTAGATCCTGTGACTTTTCCCCAATTCTATACCACTACTCCCAAATCTCTACCAACTTCTATTCATGCTGAATGAAGATTTTTTTAAAAAGGAGCAAGGACACTTTAGGCCAGGGTTTTCCCAACTTCAGCACTACTGGGCTGGATAATTCTTTGCTAAGGGAAGGGGGCACTGTGCAATATTTAGCAGCATCCCTGACTTCTACCACTAGCTGTCAGCAGCAAGCCCCGCCCCCACCAACCCCGACTTGCAACCTATGACTTCTACACTGAATAGTTATTCTTTTAAGACTTTTTTTTTTTTTCTTTTTTGAGATGGAGTTTTGCTCTTGTTGCCCAGGCTGACATACAATGGCGCGATCTTGGCTTACCTGCAACCTCCACCTCCGGGTTCAAGTGATTCTCCTGCCTCAGCCTCCCAAGTAGCTGGAATTAGAGGCATGCACCACCAAGCACGGCTAATTTTGTATTTTTAGTAGAGATGGGGTTTCTCCATGTTGGTCAGGCTGGTCTCGGACTCTTGACCTCAGGTGATCTGCCCACCTTGGCCTCCCAAAGTGCTGGGATTACAGGCATAAGCCACTGTACCAGGCCTTTTCTGGGATTTTTGTATGCTCTTTTTAAAACATCATAAACCAAATATGTTGAGCATCATCAAACTGTTCATGGTCCAAAGTTACCACTGAAAACATCAAGAGTTATACTGAACTATAATGCAGTGAATGATCTCTTGGTCTACTGAAATGTGTAAAGTGGCTTATCTTGGTGACTAAGTGGCCCCAAATTCTTATGCTGCTTAAATTCATATGTTTTCTTTTTATTGTTTTTCCATATCCCTTCTTTCCTCATGCAGTCAGATTCATTCTCTCTCTTTCTCTTCCTCTACTTCTTTTTAGTTTATAAAGGGTCTTCCTATTGCTTAGAGTGTGTCTGACTGTATCAGTCATGTTCTTCCCTTCTAATCACTGGTCTAAATCTGGTATTGACTTACTGACCAGGCTTCTGGTTACAGTACATTCCACTCTTTATGGCTGCACAGATGTCTACTCCTTTTTCATATTCCAGATTGTTAAAGTTTCTATACATCCAAGTTCAATAAAGGTAACTCTATATTACTACATAAACTATATATTACTACATAAAAATGATAATTATAATGATGATCCTGAGTCATTAAGAAAATTGAGTGGATACCTCTTGAGAAGTATATTAAATAATTTTAAGCAGGAAAGTGACATGATCAGATATCATTCTGGCACCAGCATAGCAGAGAGTCTCAGGCCAGTGTGAAGTTTCATAAGCATGGACACTGACATCTTACATTTGTATGTGCCCAGAATTACATGCTGTGTAGTTGGTAGTGTAATTTTGGAGCATAAAAAGAATACAAGTTTTATTCAAGGTTCATTTTCACTTTGGGGAGAAAATAAAAAATTGTTGATTTATGAAGGACAGTAAGGCTTCACTATGAGAGCAGTACATATCTGGTGTGGGGGTGCATCTTTGTACCATGCAGGGCTGATGGAAGGGAAACATCCCAGTTAACTACTTGGGCAGAGAGAGAATGGCAGGATATGTAAAAAAATAAAAACCACGAGGAGATAACCATGTTATCTCCTGAGGCATAGACTCTACTGAAAAACTGTTAGCAGAGGCTAACCATGAACCCATCACTCAGGCTCTGATTTACAAAGAGGGTCAGCTCTGCAGGAATGATGTGCTTCCGACAGAAAGAGCCAGCTGGAGAAGTTATTACGTGTTTCTTTCCGCTCTGAAAACCAATATTTCAACTCCTAAAGACGGATATTCATAATCACTCTGTAAAACTAAATAGAATTGCATAGTACTGAGCTGCAAGGCATCTAGTTTTTAAATGAATATTCACATTCTAGTTAGATTCATTTATTCCATTCAGTACATATTCATTGAGAATATACTGTGTGTTAGGTCTGCAGAAAGACAGATAATAAAGATATATACATATCAATAATAGATAACAAAATTATACATATAAAACTTCTCTAATATACATACATATAACTTCTCTGATATACAGAAAAGTTAACAGAAATAATCCATGCCCTCATAGGGTTTACTGTTCAATGGAAAAAACAGACAATTAAAATAGTGTGAGAAGATGGAAATATGTTCAGGGTGTTATAGAAACCCACGAGAGACTGTGTAGGGTTGTTCCTGTATTGCTATAAAGAAATGTCTGAGGCTGGGTAATTTACAAAGAAAAGAGGTTTGACCGGCTCATGGTTCTACAGGCTGTACAAATATGGCGCCAGCATCTGCTCAGCTTCTGGGGAGGCTTCAAGGAGCTTTCACTCATGGGGGAAACTGTAGAGGAAGCGAGCATGTCACATGACCAGAAGGAGCAAGAGAGAAAGAGTGGGAGGTGCCACACACTCTTTTTTTTTTTTTTTTTTTGAGACAAGTTCTCTCTTTGTCACCCATGCTGGAGGGCAATGGCACGACCTCTGCTCCCTGCAGCCTTGATTTCCTGGGATCAAGCAATCCTCCCTCCTCAATCTCCCAAGTAGCTGGGACTACAGGCGCACGCCACCACACTTGGCAGATTTTTGTATTTTTAGTAGAGACGGGGTTTCATCACCTTACCCAGGCTGGTCTCAAACTCCTGAACTCAAGCGATCTGCCCACCTCTGCCTCCCAAAGTTCTGAAATTACAAGCGTGAGTCACTGTGCCCAGCCCACTTTTAAACAACCAGATCTTGCCTGAACTCACTTATCACCAAGAGGATGGTACTAAGCCATTCATGAGGAATCTGCCCACATGATCCCACCAGGCCCCATCTCCAATATTGGGGATTACAATTCAACAGAAGATTTGGTGCGGACATATATTCAAACTATATTAGAGACTTCCAAAATGTCCTCACAAGGTCACAGGCTGCCAAGAGTGGTTCTGCAGGTTGAGAATTGCATGTCAAAGTCTTTATGAGAAGCAGCCCCTAAGATGTGCAGTGCAAGAATTGTACAACCATACAAAGAGCTTGGTCAAGGAAGACTTTCCGCGGAAAGTGACCTCCAAACTGAGACGTTAGATGAGGGATAAGAGTGTATGCAAATAAATATGTTGCTTTCGTGAAACTGTAGCCTATACTTGGAGCTTAGAATGCAAAACTGAAAACGGCAAGAGATGGTTCTGAAATGGTAGGCAGAGGCCTCATCATGAGGAACTTGAATCTTCTCTGAAGAATTGTGGATTTATTTTGAAGGCAGAAAGATAACATTGAACGGCTGTAAATCTTATAATATTTGTGTGTATAAAGAGCATTTGGGCTACAGTGTGGAAAAATGCCTGGGGAGTGCATTCCTGGAGATGAGAGACCATTTAGGAAGTGGTTTAGAGTAGACAGGTCAAGAGATAATTATGGCCTCAATGAAGGTAGTAGCAGTGGAGATACATTTACTCTCACTTCTATTAATAACCCCCCTTCACTTCTAATGAATATATTCAAGAGATATTAAGGAAATAAAATCAAAATATTTTGTGATTCATTGGATGTGGAAATTGAGGCTGAATCCCAGGGCTCTTACTTGGGCAGTGATATCAATAGCTAAAGCTTACTGAGAAGGTAATATATGCCAGGAACCATCTTAGTGTTTCTCCTATTTAAACTCATGACAATCCTCTGATAGAAGAAGGTTTATTATTCATATTTTAGGAATTTGGGAACCAAGACACAAATAAATTAAGTAATTTGCTCAAACTTACTGGCTAGAAGGCAGTGGAGTTGGGCTACAAACCTAAGCAGTATGCCTCCAGGGCCTTTACCCTGTAGGGTGCCATCTACCTAGATAAGAGACAAGAAAGAGAGCAGATTTTCTGAGGGAAGATGATGGGTTCAGTTGATAAGCATGATAAGTCTAAGGAGCCTGGGTAACATCCAAGTGGAGATGTTCACCAGGCAGTGGCACATCTGGGTCTGGAGCTCAGGAGAGAGATCCAGGAGAGAAATACAGATGCAGGAATCGTCAGTGTGTAGATGTCTTTGGAGCCATTTGGTGCCAAAAAGTATCCAGTGACAGTGGCTAGAGTAGAAAAAAGAAGGGGCGTAGATAGAGACTTTGGAAATGCAAGAATACAAGCCTGATAAGGAGACTGAGAGGTAGAAGAAAAGCAAGGAAAATACAGTGATTTGGAAGTGAAAAGAAGAAGGGAAGGCCATGGTTTGAAACACTCGCAGTATGCCAAGGGCAATAGAGAAAGAAAAGTGTTCATTAGATTTGACAGCGTGAGGGTTGTTGGCATTCTCAACCACGGCAGGTTCAGTGGAAGGGTTGGGTAAAGACCCAGCTGGAGGGAGCTCACAAGCAAAAGGGAGAGTGGAAGATAGAGGAAACCAGTCACTTTAAAACTGCTTGACCACAAAGGGGAGAAGTAAATAGGATGGTAGCCAGTCAGGGAACCTAGGTCAAGGGAAGTCTGTTGTTCATGAAAAGAGAGAATAGGAATTATTTAAATAAATTCAGGAAATAGGATGGAAAATGTCACTGATGGTCAGCTGACATTGGTGTCCATGAACTCACAGGAGCACCAGTCTTCTCTGCATGTGGATTTCCTAGTTGTGCTCTTCAGGTTGGATATAAGCACAAGGAGGTGGGCAGGAAAATGGAATGAAGGCTGGGTCTGCCGGGCAGGTGCAGCAGAAGTTTAACAAGACACGTGAGTTTAGAATCATGAAAAGAGTGTGACAGAAGTGATGCACTGTAGAATCTTAGTCAGTTAGAGAACATAGTGAAGACACAGGATGAGGGCTGAGAAGAAATGAGTAGGGGAGCCCCTTGTGATCGGAGTGACTGAAGTGAAGTATGGAAAGCATATGGGTTAAGGGCCAGAGAGAGGGATGTTTGAAAATAAGGGTTCCAAAGTGGAGCAGTTATGGGTGATGAAATGGAATGTGGCTTTGGAAGGGCAAGCTGAGCTCTCAGGGTGATGGCAAGTTTCCCAGTTATCAGCCTACACTTTCAGGTCAGAGAAATAAGAGAGACCTCCAGGACCTCTCAGGGCCATAATAAAAAGACACGGCAGCCTGGCACATACAGATTCAACAACGTTGGAAGACTGGAAGAGATACTGCCATGGGTTGAATTGTGTTCCCCTTAAATTCATATGGGACCTCAGAATGTGACCTTATTTGGAGACAGGGCATTTACAGAGATAATTAAGTTAAAACTAGGAATTAGGGTAGGCCCTAATTCAATGTGACTGGTGTCCTACAGAGGGGAGATTTGGACACAGACACACATACAGGGAGAACGCCATGCGAAGATGAAGACAACAGTCTCCAAGCCAAGGAGAGAAACGTGGAACAGAGTCTTCCCTCATGGCCCTCAGAAGGAAGCAACCTGCTGACACCTTGGTTTCAGACTTCTGGCCTTCAGAACTATAAGACAATAAATTTCTGTTGTTTAAGCCACCCATTGTGTAATTCTCTGTTATGGCAGCCTCAGCAAATAAATACAGATGCCATTCCAAAACTCTCCCAGGACCTCCCTGGCAGCCCTTTCTTTATGGGTTATTGGATAGAACTTAGCCCATGACTAAACTAATCCCTGGTAAAGGGCCTGGGATCACAATGACTGGTTGAGGCAGGGTTGAGGTGCATTCCCTGAAGCATTTGTATGCTCGATTCCTGAACAAAGTCAGGGCTGAACGCACAATGAAATGGGGGTCTATTCCTTATGACCTGTTCAGGACGCCAGTTTCTGTGGTGTTCTAACCACCCAGCCCCTTTGGGTCTTGAGGAACATACACACACAGATGACTTCCATTGATGAAAACCTAATCAGGATGCCCAGAACATGAGCCAGAAGAGGGACATGGCATTTGAGGGCAGAACTCAGTGGACACTGAAAGAAAAGGATCAGTTTCTTCTATCTAACTCTGAGTTGTTTGATTAGACCCAGAGATGTTCTGCAAACACAAACTCTCATAATGAATGTCTCAAATTAATTAGCTCTAAAACTTTAATAAGATCAACTTTATTTCTTACCACCCAAACAGTATTCTTGCCCTTCAATCTCCCAAAAAGGAGAAGAAAGAAAAAGCAAACATAATATGTACAGCAGTGGTAAAGTCCTGCTCCAAATATGTTCAGGACCATTGGCCACCAGGGCGACTGTGACAGGTCACTCAAAGGGACAAAGCAGAAAAACAAAGACAGCTCTAGAGGACATGTTACATGGGGAACTGTTCCATGACCTGAGAGCTCCATGCCTGGAACCTTGTCTCACTCTGTCCTAAATCCCTGCCCTAAGCATCCGTGTCTGCTAAGTTTACCAGGTTTCTTTGGCATTAGTGCTCCATCTTTCAGGGGATTTGCTTTAACTCCACCTGCTCTCCTTTCCAAGGGGGCATATTGGCTCAGAGGAAACCTCAAATAACATCATGGCAATAAGGAAGGATGGCTCAGTCCCCGGGCTGTCATCTTATCCTTGCTGGAATCCCCTGAGGTCTTTCCTTCTTGTGGACTGAAGCCACCTGGTCTTTGATCATGGTACAAAGACTTCCGCGCTGCTATTGGTGAGTCTTGCCTAAGTGTCTGGTTGTGAGCTCACAATTCCCTGAGGCCCCACATCCTGACCCTGTGACTCTTCTGGGCTCCTAAGTCTCTCAGCACTTTTGTGTCCCTTCTTGGGAGTCCAGGCCCTCTTAGCTGCATTCCCTGTCCCATTCTGGAGGGTATAGGCCTCTATGAAGCTGCCCCAGGGCACAGCCGCCTAAACAGTTCTCTCATCTACTGCTGCTCTGCCTCCTGGGGTCCTATAGTGCTGACAACATTCCAAACACAGCAAGTTTCTAGGAAGTTTGTGACTTTTTTTGCCATGTACTGGAAAGCAGGAATCAAGCCCATCTACCTGTTTCTCCAAACCTATCCGGGGGCCATTACAGCTCCCTTACATCAGAATGTTAACCCCAAAGCAATGGAGGTCAAGGAACAGGCCCACACATATACTCATTTCCCCAAATACTCATGTCCCCAGATTTCTCCAAGCTCTTCCTCCAACTAGGAAGCATGACTTGGTTGTCACATTCTGCAATTTCCCTTCTCAGTGGTTCATGGTACACTCTGTGATTAACTTTCCAAGCTTAGTTCTCAAGTGTTTGAAAGTATAGCAAAACCTCTTATTGCATTCAAGGGCTTAGTTCTTGTAACAGAAAGGCTTCCTTGATACTACTTTTTCTACCATGGGCTTTGAAATGCCTATTTTGAAAGTCAAAATTGGGCAATAACTTCTTTGTTCTAGACTGTTTCCAGCGTTCCTCTGTTGGTCATGCATTTAGAAAACTATTACTGCTTGATAGCTGGAGTGGGAGGGGTAGAGTAAAGGAATACAAATTCTATAATTTAATTTAGGACATTAACCATTACAGAACCCTAGCGCTGTGTGACCTTGGATAAATTATTTGTTTGCCCAGTTCTACGGTGTTATCATTTACAAAATAGAAGAAATAAATAGAACCTGCTTTGTGAATGTGCTTTGAGGATTGAGATACTTAATCTGAAGTTTCAGCACCATATGTACCACATAGTTCTTGATTTTGAAGGCACACAGTTACACCCCAATTCCATCTTGCAACAAGGTGGAGTACAAATGAACACTCAAAAGAATGTGCTAAACATTTTGAACAATATTGAGGTGGTTGTAACATGGCAAACACTAAGAGGTTGTAGACTCCTCTAAGAAATCAAGCCATGGGCACGGATTAAATGTCCAGGGAGAATGTAGGAGAGTCACAGCCATCTCCAACACACATCAACATTTAAAGGGCAGGTAGAAGAGGAGACTGCAAAGGAGGTCTCATCTGGAGATTCCCCTTTGCTTTGTGAAGCAAAAGCAAAGCCATCTCTTTCAGAGAGACGGGGACATGGATAAAGGCTAGAGAAGAGTGGAGGTGACTACTAGGGCTTCGCAGAGAGGGGAACATGATGGGACTCATTGATAGGCCTAATAAAGCAAATTATCATCATATTCTGGTTCTGAAAATGAAAAATCTGAAATTTGGGAAAGATATTTTTCTGTGCTTCATAAGAGACTCTATCCCCTTGGCTATCTACACTGTATTGGAACACATGCATAAAGAAGATTATTCAATGATGTTTCGTGCAACAGGGTCGGACCTGCCTGGCTAGTTACAGCCCCAAACCCCACATTTCTGCAAAAAATGAATGTTCTCTTTACTTCCGAAGTATTTATTTTCCACTACCACTAGGTGGTGTTTTGTTCAATTAATTCAAGAGTAAAACTTCCTTTTGACTGCTGTTTCAGGACACACAGTGAAAAGTAGACATGCTACCTGCTGCATTTTGGTTTTAATCTTTACTTTCTGACTAATTCTAATTTTCTTTTTTTTTTTTTTTTTTGAGACGGAGTCTCGCTCTGTCGCCCAGGCTGGAGTGCAGTGGCCGGATCTCAGCTCACTGCAAGCTCCGCCTCCCGGGTTCACGCCATTCTCCTGCCTCAGCCTCCCGAGTAGTTGGGACTACAGGCGCCCGCCACCTCGCCCGGCTAGTTTTTTGTATTTTGTTTTTTTTTTTTTAGTAGAGACGGGGTTTCACCGTGTTAGCCAGGATGGTCTCCATCTCCTGACCTCGTGATCCGCCCGTCTCGGCCTCCCAAAGTGCTAGGATTACAGGCTTGAGCCACCGTGCCGGGCGACTAATTCTAATTTTCTAGACCAACTATGGTATAAATGAAAACTTTGCTTTTCTCAAGTGTTACACCCTGTTTTATTTGTCTTTAAATACAGTGAAAATGAGAATGTGCATTTTTTCTTCCCTTTAAAAGACCAGGGGAATGGAACGATGCAGAAGGCAGCCTTCTATAAGAAGTATGAATCTATGCCTGCTTGAGAAACCATTGTGTATTTATAATTCTTGTACTCTTCTTTTCAATAAACATTTCATGTTTTTAAAAAAATCAACTTTTTTTTTCCACTAAAGATACATACTAACCTTTTAGTTGCCTTAATTAATAGTTCCTGCAACTCCTGTGATGGATAC
>NW_016804432.1:5831499-5879137 GCF_001698545.2 Rhinopithecus bieti | reverse complement strand
TAATTTTCTAGACCAACTATGGTATAAATGAAAACTTTGCTTTTCTCAAGTGTTACACCCTGTTTTATTTGTCTTTAAATACAGTGAAAATGAGAATGTGCATTTTTTCTTCCCTTTAAAAAGACCAGGGGAATGGAACGATGCAGAAGGCAGCCTTCTATAAGAAGTATGAATCTATGCCTGCTTGAGAAACCATTGTGTATTTATAATTCTTGTACTCTTCTTTTCAATAAACATTTCATGTTTTTAAAAAAATCAACTTTTTTTTTCCACTAAAGATACATACTAACCTTTTAGTTGCCTTAATTAATAGTTCCTGCAACTCCTGTGATGGATACACTAAATCTTCTGTAAGTTTATTACTAAAATCCTTTGTTAAAACCAAAGTTGCCTAATTATGGATCATGTAAGAAAGTATTTTCAATTAACAAAACAACTATTTAAATAAAATAAAAATGTTTTCTCTCACACTGATGCAAAGAGGATTTTATGTATTAAACCAAAGACTTCCTTTTCCTCTATGTTGAACTGACGTTTGCATCATAACTCTGCTGCTCACCTGCTCTCTGGCCTTGGGCAAGTCTCTAGCTCTCTGAACCTTGGCTTTCTCATCTGTAAATGAGCATGCTAATATCTACCTCCCAGGGTTGTTATGGTGAACAGACTTTTAAAAAAATGTTTTAAAGTGTTGACATGGGGCCGGGCACGGTGGCTCACACCTGTAATCCCTGCACATTGGGAGACTGAGGCGGGTGGATCACTTGAGATCCAGAGTTTGAGACCAGCCTGACCAATATGGGGAAACCCCATCTCTACTAAAAATACAAAAATTAGCTAGGCATGGGAGTGGGTGCCTGTAATCCCAGCTACTCAGGAGGCTGAGGCAGGAGAATCACTTGAACCCAGGAGGAGGTTGCAGTGAGCCGAGATCACGCCACTGCACTCCAGCCTGAGGGTCAGAGTGAGACCCTGTCTCAAAAAAAAAAAAAAAGTGCTGATATGGAGCACTTGATAGATAGTGCGATAGACAGTAGGTATTAAGTACAAGGGCATCTTAGATTCACTGATATTTCTGCTTGAAAAAGTTAAATAACATACGGGAGTTGTGTGGCTTCTCTTCTCTTCGCTCTCCTTCCTCCACCACGGGTCCAGCGTCCACCTGTTCCTATCTTGTTTCATGCTCTGAGGGTTGACTTGTATAGACTGCACGGACAGGTTTCTTTGCCCTCTGGCTTTTGACTGAGTTTGAGGGAAGGAGAAAAAAGAGCTTGGGATATTTGTTTGTCCAGCTCCCTTTCTTGGTAGGGGGTCATTGTTTGCTGGCTGCAACTATCAGCTGAGCTCCGGATCTGCCATGCAGCGCTCCCTACACAGTTTTCTCTCTTCCTCTGCCCTCACCACCACTGGCTCCAATTACTAAACTTGTAGAATCCCTATGTCCTGCCCACACCTCTGTATATAGTTTCTTTATTAAACTCCTGTCACATTGCCTAAGCATGTCATCTTTTTCCTGCTGGTCCCAATGATCCAGGTAGTAAACTAATTTGAAGGCCACCACTAGAAAGATCCTTAGGCTATTCGTTGCTTGGGGCCTCTGTGCTCCTCCAGAAATCTTGGTGAAACCTGGCCTGAACACCAATTCCGGAGCCTGGATGAGTTCAAAATTCCCCCTACTACTTCTACTACTATGTTCTCTCGCTTTCTTCAGCTCCTGAGCTCCTGAGCCTAGATCTTTTTTCTTTCTTTTTTCTTTCTTTCTTTCTTTTTTTAATGGAGTCTCACTCTGTTACCCAGGTTGGAGCACAGTGGCATGATTTCAGCTCACTGCAACCTCTGCCTCCCGGGTTCAAGGGATTCTCCTGCCTCAGCCTCCTGAGTAGCTGGGACTACAGGTGCACGCTACCATGCCTGGCTAATTTTTGTATTTTTAGTAGAGATGGGGTTTCACCATGTTGGCCAGGCTGGTCTTAAATGCCTGACCTCAAGTGATTTACCGGCCTTGGCCTCCTAAAGTGCTGGGATTACAGGCATGAGCCACCACGCCTGGCCCGAGCCTAGATCTTTTGGATTCAGTTGTGGATCAGGCCCAGAAGTGAAGTTCCATCCCTTCTCCTTTGTCCCAAGAATTCCAAACACATTTCATACTTTGTGATGCTCTGGGACTTTGCTGAAGAGTGAGGGTGGAACAGGGCAGAGACCCCACAGCATCTCACCCAGCTACAGCCATCTTCACTGTCTCCAAAACCTGTTCTCCTCCCAAATGAGCCCCTGGTATCTGTCATCTCATGTCATCCAGCTCCCACTGTTTCTCTGATTGGAGCACTGGTGACCACTCAGTCTACCTTCCCCAGGCCCTTCTTCTGGAATTCCATGAAACAAACGGTCTTATCTTTGATCTTTGGGGAAAACAAACAGTTCCACAAAGTCACAAATTACATAAGGCACTCCACATTCATGCTGACTCCTCAGCTAATTCCACTGATAATTCTACCCCTAAGATCCCACCAGCAGAATCTAGAGGAGAGAACTGTTGGAAGAAGTTGGCAAGAAACATTCCAAAGGACTGTGCGCACCCAAATATTCACCCCCAGGGCTTCCGTGATGAGGCTGCAGGCATTGTGGACTTTTCCTTCTGTGATTCCACTGCCACTTAGCACAGTTTCAATAACTCTTCTGGACCAATGATTAAATACCAATGGCAATAGCACCCCTAGGAAAACGAGCGAGGAAGAGAATCTGCCTATAAAAGGAGTCCCAGCCCAGGGGCTATGGGAGCTTTGCCTTGGGCCTCTTCCTCTTGAGCAGAAGGTACACAGGTGGCAAGGTCTGGGCCCGGAGCCTCTTTGGCCATGGTGACCACAGGTGACTCCAGACCCAGAGCACAAGGCCCAGCCAACTCTCAGTGGCAACCACATCTGGTTACTGAGTCCGAAGATTGCCTGAGGAGGTGCGGGGGCTAAGAAGCCACGAGGGCTCTCTGCTTGTCACAGTCACCTCAGCCTGATAATGCCAGACTATGTTCTCCAGCTGCGGCTGTTCTCCCCACACCAACTTTGCCTCAGTTACCCACAGCAATAGCTGAGACCAGGTGGGCACATTTAATAGTACTTAATGAAACATTCCTGAAAGTCCTGGGATGATGGGTGGAAAGTACCTTACAGGAAAAAAAAAACAAAAAACAAAAACAAAAAACAGAAATGCATTACTTCTACACCAGCTCAGACCTTCCCAGGGCACCTAACCTGGTGGTCCCTTCCTCACTCAGCCCTCCTGAGTTAGGAGTAGCTTGATGTCCACATGCCTCAAATCCCAGTCAATCAGTATCCTGGGATGCTGTCACTCACTCCAGTCAAAACCTTTTCATGAGCCCTAAGCTGTTCCCAGGATGACTGGGAGTGGGAATATTCATCACTTTCAAGAAAAAAAAAATCCTTACTCCTCACAAAGGCTTGATAGACTCAAATGGATAATCATTGATAGGATTTGGCTCTGTGTCCCCACCCAAATCTCATGTTGAATTGTAATTCCCAGTGTTGGGGGAGGTACCTGGTGGGAAGTGATTGGATCATGGAGCAGATTTCCCCCTTGTTGTTCTCATGATAGTGAGTGAGTTCTCACAAGATCTGATTTAAAAGTGTGTGGCACTTCCTTTTTTACTCTCTCTCTTTCTCCTGCTCTGCCATGGTAAGATGTGCTTGATTCCCCTTTACTTTCCGCCATGTTTCCTAAGTTTCCTGAGGCTTCCCAGCCATGCCGCCTGTATAGCCTGTGGAACTGTGACTCAATTAAACCTTTTTTCTTCATAAATTATCCAGGTTTGGGTAGTTTTTTATAGCAGTGTGAGAACGGACTAATACACTCACCCAATAATTGTTTTTCTTTTAGTGTTTTTAGATCCCAACATGTGTTACCATCACCCAATAATTATTAATACATTTCTCAAAATTTAGGTTCTTCTGTCTAATATAAGAGTATGTTTGAAAGGCCAGGTCCACAGTGACTCACACCTGTAATCCCAAAACTTTGGGAGGCTGAGGTGGATGGATCATTTGAGGTCAGGAGTTCAAGACCATCCTGGTCAACATGGAGAAACCCCATCTCTACTAAAAAATCAAAAATTAGCTGGGCTTGATGGTACTGAGAAGAATGTATATTCTGTTGATTTGGGGTAGAGGATTCTGTAGACATCTACTAGGTTCACTTGATCCAGAGCTGAGTTCAAATCCTGAATATCCTTGTTAATTTTCTATCTCATTGATCGAATACAGATAGTGGGGTGTTAAAGTCTCCCACTGTTATTGTGTGGGAGTCTAAGTCTCTTTGTAGGTCTCTAAGAACTTGTTTTATGAATCTAGGAGCTCCTGTATTGGGTACATATATATTTAGGATAGTTAGCTCTTCTTGTTGGATTGTTCCTTTTACCATTTTGTGATGCCCTCCTTTGTCTTTTTTTGATCTTTATTGGTTTAAAGTCTGTTTCATCAGAGTCTAGGATCGCAACCCTTGCCTTTTTTTTTTTTTTTTTCTCTTTCCATTTGCTTGGTAAATTTTCCTCCATCCGTTTATTTTGAGCCTACGTGTGTCTTTGCACATAAGATGGGTCTCCTGAATACCACAAACTGATGGGTCTNTGGATCATTTGAGGTCAGGAGTTCAAGACCATCCTGGTCAACATGGAGAAACCCCATCTCTACTAAAAAATCAAAAATTAGCTGGGCTTGATGGTACTGAGAAGAATGTATATTCTGTTGATTTGGGGTAGAGGATTCTGTAGACATCTACTAGGTTCACTTGATCCAGAGCTGAGTTCAAATCCTGAATATCCTTGTTAATTTTCTATCTCATTGATCGAATACAGATAGTGGGGTGTTAAAGTCTCCCACTGTTATTGTGTGGGAGTCTAAGTCTCTTTGTAGGTCTCTAAGAACTTGTTTTATGAATCTAGGAGCTCCTGTATTGGGTACATATATATTTAGGATAGTTAGCTCTTCTTGTTGGATTGTTCCTTTTACCATTTTGTGATGCCCTCCTTTGTCTTTTTTTGATCTTTATTGGTTTAAAGTCTGTTTCATCAGAGTCTAGGATCGCAACCCTTGCCTTTTTTTTTTTTTTTTCTCTTTCCATTTGCTTGGTAAATTTTCCTCCATCCGTTTATTTTGAGCCTACGTGTGTCTTTGCACATAAGATGGGTCTCCTGAATACCACAAACTGATGGGTCTTGACTCCTTATGCAATTTGCCAGTCTGTATCTTTTAATTGGGGCATTTAGCCCATTTACATTTAAGGTTTATATTGTTATGTGTGAATTTGATCCTGTCATCATGATGCTATTTGGTTATCTTGCACACTAGTTGATGCAGTTTCTTCATAGTGTCATTGGCCTTTTTATTTTGGTGTGTTTTTGCAGTGTCTGGTGCCAATTTTTTCTTTCCATATTTAGTTTTTCTTTCAGGAAATCTTGCAGGGCAGACTTGGTGGTGATGAATTCCCTCAGCATTTGCTTGTCTGGAAAGGATTTTATTTCTCTTTCACTTATGAAACTTACTTTGGCTGAATGTGACATTCTGGGTTGAAAATTCTTCTTTTTTCATTTTTCTTTTCCTTCCTTCCTCTCTCTCTCTCTCTCTCTTTCTTTCTTTCTGATGGAGTTTCGCTCTTGTTGCCCAGGCTAGAGTACAGTAGCACAATCTTGGCTCACTGCAACCTCCACCTTCCAGTTTCAAGTGATTCTCCTGCCTCAGCCTCCCAAGTAGCTGGGATTACAGGTGCCCGCCACCATGCCTGGCTAATTTTTATATTTTAGTAGAGACGGGGTTTCACCATGTTGGCCAGGCTGGTCTCGAACTCCTGACCTCGTGATCCGCCCGTCTTGGCCTCCCAAAGTGCTGGGATTGCAGGCATGAGCCACCACACACAGCTGAAAATTATTTTCTTTAACAATGTTGAATATTGGCCCCCAATCTCTTCTGACTTGTATAGAGTTTCTGCTGAGAGGTCCACTGTTAGTCTGATGGGCCTCCATTTGTAGGTGACCTGGCCTTTCTCTCTGGTTGCTCTTAACAGTTTTTTTTTTTTCATTTCAACCTTGGAGAATCTGATGATTGTGTCTTTGGGTTGATCTTCTCATAGAGTATCTTAATGGTGTTCTCTATAATTCCTGAATTTGCATGTTGGCCTGTCTTGCTAGGTTGGGGATGTTCTCCTGGATAATATCCTGAAGTGTGTTTTCCAGCTTGTTTCCATTCTCCCCATCTCCTTCTCATACTTTAACCTATCATAGGTTTGGTCTTTTTATGAACTCCCATATTTATTGGAGGCTTTGTTTATTCTTTGTCATTCTTTTTTCTCTGTTCGTGTCTGCATGTCTTATTTCAGCAAGGTGGCCTTCAAACGCTGATATTTTGTCTTCTGCTTTGTTGATTCAGCTGTGGATACTTGTGTAGGCTTCACAAAGTTCTTGTGCTGTGTTTTTCAGCTCCATCAGGTCGTTTATGTCCCTCTCTAAACTGGTTATTCTAGTTAGCAATTCCTCTAACCTTTTATCAAGGTTCTGAGCTTCTTTGCATGAGGTTAGAACACGCTCCTTTAGCTCAGCATAGTTTTTTATTACTCATCTTCTGAAGCCTACTTCTGTCAATTCAACCATCTGATCCTTCATTCAGTTCTATGCTCTTGATGGAGAGACGCTGTGATCATTTGGAGGAGAAGAGGCACTCTGGTCTTTTCGATTTTCAGCATTTTTTCATTGATTCTTTCTCATCTTCATGAGTTTGTCTAGTTTTGGTCTTTGAGGCTGCTGGCCCTTGGATGGGGTTTTTGTGGGGGCTTTTAGTTGTAGGATCGCTCCTGTATAGGGTGTCTGACAGCCCCTGTTGGTGGGGTCTCACCCAGTTGGGTGGCACAGGACCTGTTTAATGAAGCACTTTGTCCCTTGGTGGAGAGAGTGTGCTTCGCTGGGGGGAACCCACTTGTCTGGGCTGCCTAGATTTCTGAGAACTGCTAGGAGAGGGTAAATTTGCTGGTCCACAGAGACTGCCACCACCCCTCCCGCTAGGGGCTCAGGCCCAGGGAGATCTGGATTCTGTCCCTAAGCCTCTGGCTAGGGTTACTGGAGATCCTGCAGGGAATCCCCGCCCAGCGAGGAAGAGGCACTCTGGCCACAGACACTCTGGCCCACAGAGGCACGTGTGGGCCATGCCAGCCTACCACAGCTGGTGTGCTGGGCTGTGGGGACAATTCTTGGAACCAAGCCGTCCAGTCTCCCTGGCTCCAGCAGGGACAAAGCGCAGCCTGAATCTATAGAGATGGGTGCCACCCTTCCCCCGCCCAGGGAGCTTAGCGTGTGAGGCAGTAGGGAGTCCCAGTGCTGGCTGCTGCCCCTCCCCCAAGGAGCTCAAAGGGCTGACACAGCAGGTAGCCGCAGCTGGTGCTGATCAGTTGTGAGATCAGTTGGCTTAAGCAGATTCCAGCTGAGAGGCTGTAAGAATCTGCACCTTTCAGGGTCGGGAGGCTAGGCCCCAGTGGCGTGCGTTCGTGAGTGGGATCTTCTGATTCGTGGGTTCCACAGTTCCAGGGAAAAAGCAGCTTCCTCAGCTGGGTAGCACGTTCACTCACTGCCTGCCTTGGCTAGGGGGAGGGGGTTCCCCTGCCCCGTATGTCTCTCAGGTAGGCCACCACACTACACTGGTCTTCCTGCTCTCTGTGGGCCATGCCAGCCTTCCAGTCAATTTTGATGAGAGAACCTGGATACCTTGGTTGCTGGTGAAGGATTCACACACTTAGGTTTTTTTCGATAGGAGCCTCCAAACCCCGCTGCTTCTGGTCACCCATCTTGGCCCCGACCCCCAATTTAATGTTTCAGTAATATCTATGTAGTATAATGATCTAACAAGGGTAGTTAGTATATCCATCACCTCATGCATTTATCATTTATTTGTGATGAAAGCATTCAAAAGCCTCTCTCCTATCTAATTTGTATTATACAATGTTTTACTTTTTTTTTTTTTTTTTTTTGAGACAGAGTCTTGCTCTGTCGCCCAGGCTGGAGTACAGTGGCGCTATCGCGGCTCACTGCAAGCTCCGCCTCCTGGGTTCAGGCCGTTCTCCTGCCTCAGCCTCCCGAGTAGCTGGGATTACAGGTGCCTGCCACCACACCCAGCTAATTTTTTGTATTTTTTAGTAGAGACAGGGTTTCACCGCGTTAGCCAGAATGGCTTTGATCTCTCCACCTCGTGATCCACCCACCTCAGCCTCCCAGAGTGCTGGGACTACAGGCATGAGCCACCGCCCGGCCACAATGTTTTACTCTTAACCACAGTCAATTGCTTTGTCACCCAGGCTGGAATGCAGTGGTGCAATCATGGCTCACTGCAGTCTTGGCATCCTGGGCTCAAGGGATCCTCCCATTTCAGCCTCCAAAGTAGCTGGGACCACAGGCATGTGCCACCCATGCCTGGCAAATTTTATGTATTTTTGTTGCCCAGGCTGGTTTCAAACTCCTGGACTAAAGCGATCCACCCACCTTGGCATCCCAAAGTGCTAGGATTACAAGCATGAGCTGCTCTGCCTGGCCCTCCAACTTCTTTTGGCAGTCCCAGAACCAGCCTCTCCTCAGAGATCTGAGTCCCTGCTCTGTGGGACCCTTCCTCTGAGCTTCTGAGTTCTGTAATTTCAATCTTTTCTCTTTGTCCCCCAGCCATAGAGGTTGCAGCTGCTTCCTGCAGTTATTACTTCTGTTTTACTTCAGTGTTCTCTTATTTTTTAGTCTTCAACATGTTTGTTTTCTGTTTTCTTGTATGGATACTACCTGAATGATACATTAGTCTATGGCTGGGTGGTTAGTTAAATCTTATTAACATTTTATAATTCTTATTGCAATTCCAGTGTTTAATGTCCATATAGTTGCCAATACAAAGGGAATTGGTCACTTCACACATGCATTTAGAGCTGATATACTACAAATTTAAGAGTAATATGAATTGTTAGTATTGCAAAATGTTTCTTAGGCAGCTTGTGCATCTTTTGACAATATACAAACTGGAACAGGAAAAGAAGAAAATAAGCATTTGAGATAACTGGGAAATGAAACTTCATTGTGCAGGAATACATTGCATTCACATTGAGAGAAAATATTTGACAACTTAATTTTTCTTTTTTCTTATCTAAGTACTTCTACTACTCAGATCATCCCTGAACTATAAACTAGTGTTCAACTCTGACATTGGCAATGATATATGCCACAAAAAACTTCACAGCTCTTTGATGCAGTCACTTTTGATGGCATATGAAAGAGACGTAGAGCGATGTTTCTCTGAGGTCTGAATGGTGTGAGTTATGTGAGCAGATGTTTGGGGTTATGGGTTGTGCTGTGCTAGTGCTGAGTACCATATCTTGAGTGACAGAAGAACCCTCTAAAGTGTGGGGTTCAGGGAGCCACCCCTCTTGTCTGGGTGTGAGAGGACTAGTGTGGCAGGGTTGGAGAAGCTACCTGCTCCTAAAATCTAAAGAATAAGACACATCGAGAAAAAATTTGAATTCCAAAAGCCCATCAAGAGTGAACCCTGCAGCAAAAAATCAAGTCTTCTTACAAAATAATAGCTTCAAGCTGTCACTAATTGGAAAAAGAGAAAGAGAAAGAGGCCTGGGAGTGAGAAAGAGGCTAATGTGAACCATACTTGATGTGTTTGGAAAGATATATCTAGGAACAAATGGTGGGTGTGCCTACTGGCTCATGAAACTGACCTGAAGCAAATAAATTATAAGCCAATTGAGCTTTTGAGAAAGTTATATTACAGAAGAAACCATGAGCCGGTGCTAAAAAGCCTTTAGCAGATTGAAACAATCCCTGCCTCTCAGATTTGCAGAGGCAGGAAGTAGGCTGTGAAATCTTGAGGCTCCCAAGTAGGGCATAATCTCCAATGTCCACCACAGATGTGACCAAGGAGGATAATGAACATAGAAGAACCACCAGAGAGGTGACCCAGGGGCCACAAAGGAAAAGGAATTTCACTTACGAGTGGAATCAGGTCTAATCAAGGAAATTCTCCACCTGCCTCACAATGCCTACCCTATCAGATTTCATAATTGCTACTGACCAATGATTGCTGTGTGTCTTCCACCTGTCCTTTTTCCGAAGGAAAGTTTCCGTTGTAGTTATCTTGACCGTGATATGCAGTGATATAGTGGGGAGTGCTGAGGGATCCCAGGGAAGAAAACATGTCCATTCAAGACTGCTGTCTCTCCATAGTGTGGAGATATTGCTGGGGAGCCCTGCAGTCCCCACGCCGGTGAGTAGAGTCTTACCGGGATCATTCTTTCCTGGCTCTGGCTTTATAATGAAAGCCCAGTACCAGCCTCTCATGTGCAGCCTTGCCTCCTCTCCTCACCTGACTTTAAGGTATATAAAGGTCTGGTATATAAGGTCAGGTGAGCTCCAGAAGACATCTAACTGCAAATCCAACATTCTGCTGTGGCATCCTCTTTATTTATAACAACTTCTTGCTTTATAACACTGAGTGTATGAAATATTTTAAATATTCTATATACCATTTTCACGTTTTGAGGAGGTAGAGTTGTATTCCACATTTGCTCTGTCTGTCATCCTGAAGCTCTAAACAATAGCAAACTTGCAAAATGAGAATTCCAAAATTCCAAAAAATAAATGTTGGATTAAATTATTGGGAAAGCAGAGACATTAGTTTTATTTATTTTTCTTTGAAATTATATTTATTTCATCTTATCCTATGTACCTTTTGCCATAGTTGTAATTAGAACATAAATCATAATGTTAATGCTTGCATAATATTCTTTGAGTTCCCATGCAGTATTTTTGTAGTTAATTTCTTAGTGGCTAGGATCATATAATGCTTATTATTCATCAACTAGAACATAAATATAATCTACTAATTTACCATTATATAGCTCTGACCTTAAGTTCTTAAAAAATGTTTTTTAAACTTATTTCTTTTCTTCTAAATATAATTTCTCTAATAGGTTTTCCATTTAGAAGATACAACATTTATTCTTCCACTTTTAGAAAGAAGTTATCCTATATTTTGAAGGTGAGATGCTTAAATTGGGTCCATTTTTGTTATTTTGGTTTGATCTGCAGGAGTATGATGTGGTGTCAGATTGATAAGCTTTTCTTTGTTCAAAAGAGTGTTTATATTTCACTCAAATGAAGAATCTCAGAAGCTTATTGAGTATGAGAAAAACTGGTCAGCAATATCATTTTAGGATACAAAAGCACTGGCCACTTGTTTCAAACATTAGTCAATGAAATCTGCTCTTGGTATAAAGATTTGCTGATCTTCAGGTTTACGAACAGCCTCAAGAGAAGCAACACACAGAAATCTGGTCATGGTATTTTTTAAAGAGGCTGCTATGAGAAAAACCGGCAATGAGCTACATTCAGTGTAGTTTTGGTAAAAATTATTTGTTTTTTAAAGCTAGCATTGCTGAATATTTTGTTTTAAAATTCTATTTTATTTTATTTTATTTTTTTTTGAGATGGAGTCTCACTCTGTCACCCAGGCTAGAGCGCAGTCACACGATCTCGGCTCACTGCAACCTCTGCCTCCCAGGTTCAAGTGATTCTCCTGTCTCAGCCTCCTGAGTAGCTGGGACTACAGTGCCACCACGCCTGGCTAATTTTTTTTTTTAATGTATTTTTAGTAGAGGCAGGGTTTCACTGTGTTAGCCAGGATGGAAAATTTTATTTTAAATTATGAAACATATATAGAGAAAATTAGGTGAAGTGAAAGTCCTGAGTGGGAGGATGTGTGTGTATTCAGCTTCACAAGGTGTTGCAAAGTCACTCTTCAAAGTCACTGCACAAGCTTATGCTGCCTCCAGCAATGCGTGGGAGTTCCAGTTTTCTCACATCCTCCTCACATCCTACTTGGTCACATCTGATTTATTTATTTTTCTAATGTGGTGAGTCATTTTTAACTCATTTTGCTTTAATGTACTCTCCAGTTATTAGTGATGCTGAACATTCGAAAACACTCTATTTATCAGTTGTTTGGGTTTCCTTTTCCATTTGTCTTTTTGGTCCTTTATCTATCTTGTTTTATTGGAGTATTTGCCATTTCATGTTAATTTATAGGAGCTCTTTAAGGATATTATTTATATTTCTTTAAATTTTAAAAATGTCTTTTATATTGACCTTCATTTTAACCATTTCTGGAAATTTTATTTCTTTTGTCAATCCAAGTTCATTTCTGCTATCATATTTCTTCTTCCTGAAGAACTTCCTTGACATTCTTGTAGTGCAGTTCTGCTGGTAACAAATTCTTTCAGTATTACCTTGTCTAATAGAGTATTTATTTTCCTTTCATTTTGAAAGTTTTTTCTTTTGATATAGAAATCTGGGTTGATCATTTCCCTGCAGTACTTTATTTATTTATTTATTTATTTTGAGACAGAGTCTCACTCTGTCAACAGGCTGGAGTGCAGTGGTGTGATCTTGGCTCACTGCAACCTCTGTCTCCTAGATTCAAGCCATTCTCCTGCCTCAGCCTCCTGAGTAGCTAGGATTACAGGTGCCTGCCACCAAGCCTGGCTAAGTTTTGCATTTTTAGTAGAGATGGGGGTCTCGCCATGTTGGCCAGACTGGTCTCAAACTCCTGACCTCAAGTGATCCACCTGCCTTGGCCTCCCAAAGTGCTAGGATTACAGGCGTGAGCCACCATGCCTGGCCTCCATTGCTTTCTGACTTGCTTAGTTTTGGACAAGAAGTCTGCTGTAATTATCATCATTTTCCTCTGTATGTAATTTTTTTCTGGTTGTTTTCAAGATTTGTATTTAATTTTCAACCGTTTATATATGATGTGTCTAGGTGTGGCTTTTTAAAATTCATCTTCTTGGATTTCCCTAAGCTTCTTAGATTTTGTCATTCAATGTTGTTCACATTTTTGAAAAATTCTTAGCCATTATCTCTTTAAATAATATGTTTATCAAGTTCTCATGTGATATTGTTCCATAGCTCTTGGATGCTATGTTCCATTTTTTTTCTCATTCTTTTTTCACTTCGTATTTCAGTTTGGATAATTTCCATGTGCTTATCTTCAAGTTCATTGATTCTTTCCTTGGCTGTATTGAGTCTACTGGTAAGCACGTTGAAGGCATTCTTGATTTACGTTACTGTGTTATTTCTAGGATTTCCCATGGACTTGTTCTTATCCTTTCACTTTTCTGCTAAAATTCCGTCAGTTCCTATATACTGCCCAATTTTTCCACCAGAGCCTTTAACATGTCAATTGTAGTTATTTTAAATTCTCTGTCTGTTTGGATCATCTTTGAGTCTGATTGTTGTTAGCTTCGTATTGTGATGGTGGATTTTTTTGGGTATATATTTCATACTTTTCTTTGAAATTGTGAATACTTTTTTTTTTCTTTGAGAAGGAATCTCGCTCTGTCGTCCAGACTGGAGTGCAGTGGCATGATCTCGGCTCACTGCAACCTCTGCCTTCCAGGTTCAAGTGATTCTCCTGCCTCAGTCTCCCAAGTAGCTGGGATTATAGGCGTGCACCACCACGCCTGGCTAATTTTTGTATTTTTAGTAGAGATGGGGTTTCACCATGTTGGCCAGGCTGGTTTCAAACTCCTGACCTTGTGATCCACCTATTTCGGGCTCCCAAAGTGCTGGGATTACAGGCATGAGCCACTGTACCTGGCCTACTTTTTTTTCTTTTTTTGAGACAGGGTCTGAGTTTGTTGCCCAAGATGGAGTGCAATGGCGTGATCTCAGCTCACCGCAACTTCCACCTCCCAAGCTCAAGCAATCCTCCCACTTCAGCCTTCCAAGTAGCTGGGACTATAGGCACACACCACCGTGCCTGGCTAATTTTTGTAGAGATGGAGTTGAACTCCTGGGCTCAAGGGATCAGCCTGCCCTGGCTTCCCAAAGTGCTGGAATTATAGATGTGAGTCACTATACCCAGCTGTGAATGTTCTTTTTAATGTTCAATATATTATGATGCTTTGACATCTTAAAAACAAAACTAAATGAAAAAGAACATTTCTAGCTGGGGAATGACTGCCCCTCCTGGGGTGAGCCAAGTCTTACACATAGCAAGGGCTCAGCCAGCAGCATGCCTTTGATCTGCAAAGTAACCAATCCAGAGACTCCATGCCGCCTCTAGCAGGCCTGTACACCACAGGAGGCAATATCCTCTGCCTTGGTCATCCCAATGCCAGGTACCAGGTAACTAGGGGCCGCTCCTATAGTTAAGTGTCTCTGAATTTATTTAAACGAGCCAGTTCTAAGCTGTTCACCCTGCCCTGCCTTGCCTTTCCCATGGAAACCCCAATAAAGGCTCTGGCCTAGTATGTTCCTCTTGTTCCTGTCTTTTGCCTCCTGACTACCTGGTGTCTTTACCGTGACCCTGCATGGAATGATGTGCCTCCTGTCTCCAGATCTTGTGAATATAATTCACTCTGGTCTTGTCCTGCCCACCCCCATCCTTTCTGTGTGTCTCTTGTGGCTACACTTGATTGGCCATAGTATAAAATAATACAAAACAACAGTACAGACAGGTAAATGTTTATGCCTAGAAATGGGCATACCTCTTATTCTGCTAGACCATCAGAGTGGGGGTTTGAGTTAATCCAGCCAGGAGTTCAGCTGGTTTTGCTGCTGTGGTTAGCCTTCAGTGTACTACCAGGTTCAAATCTGCTGTGGGCTAAGTGGACAGGGGTTTTTGTCAATGTTCCTAATCTACTTTCGACTGCAAGCTGCTGTGCTTTTGTGCCTCTGAAAGGGTGTCTTTCCAGGCTCATGCCTTCAGCCACATGTAGACCAGTTTTACATGTGGGTGATTGCTAACCTGGCAGTAGAGGCTGGGTGATTGCTAACCTGGCAGTGGAGGCTGGGTGGTTTTGATTCTTGTACCAGTTTAGCCTCAGTTTTGGGCAGGCACTGTGTTGGGGTGGGGCTTTCTCAAATCTCCTGCCCCTTTTCCAGTAGCAAGAAAGTGTGGATGATCTGGACTCAGGATCATTTCTTGCTATTCCTCTAGGCATAGAGGATTGTTCCTGTTTCCTTGCCCTTCCCCTGTGCCCTGGGACAACATGGCTTGTCGCCCTTTTCCAGAGGAGCTTAAGACTTTTTTTTTTTTCCTACAGGGGAGAGGGTCTGGGTGGAGCTTTGAGCTTTCCCTCCAGTTTTCCTCTCAGGGCCTGCACCACTGACAGTGGTTTCCTCAAGTCTCCCACCTGCCCCCAGTCTTCCTTGTGAGGGGCTGATGGAGGCCTGTGGAGAACAGCCTGCAAGTGGGTATAAATCTCTTCATGTCAGTGGCTTCCAGGGGTTGCAGGATCCCATCCTTGGCCTTAGCAATTTGCTTAAAGTGTTAGCTGAGCTCTTTCTACCCATTTGTGTGGCTACCCCATCACCCCCCACCCCACAGCTCCCATACCCTCCTCTTGGTAGGCCAGTGCTGCTGGTTTACCTATCTTCCTTAGATTTCATGCTACTTATTTGCTTTGCAATTGCAGCTCTCTGATGGTTCAGGGAAATTTTTGACTTTGTAGATTATCTGGCTTTTTCTTCTTAGGGTGAAGGTAACACACTTTCTAGCTTTTGCCACCCTACCTGAAGGCCCTGTATTCTGGATATTAGTGCATTTTTAATTACATGAGTTGAAAATGTCTCTTAGTCTGTGATTTTCCATTTTCTCTGTGTTTATGGTATCTTTAATTGGTCAGAAGTTTAAATTTTTAATACAGTGAAATTAATAAAACTTTGTTGTTTTTACTTTTTGCATCTTTTTTTTTTAATGGGTTCCTACCCCAATGTATACTCTCTCTTAAATATTTTCTAAAAGTAAATGTTGAAAGAATTAATTTTGTGATTGATGTGAAGATGGGAGTTAATTTTACCTTTTCAGTATAGCTAGGCAACCAGGTTCTGTGATGAACAAAATGCTAAGATGGCCCCCAAGAGTTCTGTCCCCTGGTGTCCAGACACTGGAATCTCCTCTTCTTGAGTGGGAGATTTGAGAATATGATGGGATATTACTTTGTGATTATGTTACCTAATTGGCAGAGGAGATTTTTGCATACAAAATTATGGTTCCTAATTAGCTTACTTGTAGTTTCTCAAAATCGAGATTAACCTGGGTAAGCTTGACCTAATCAGATGAGCCGTTAAATGACATCAGATTCAAAGTCAATGAGATTCTCTTACTGGCTTTGTGGGAGCAAACCGCCACGTTGTGAAGAGGAGCGCATGGTGGGATATTGATGGGTGGCCACTAAGAGCTGAAAACAATCTCCAGTTGACAGCAAGCAGGAAAGCAGTGATTGTTGTTCTACGACTGTAAGGAACAGAATTCTGCCAACACCCAGTGAACTTGGAAGAGAATGTGGAGCCTGAAGTGAGACTACAGGCCCAGCCAACACCTTGATTTTGGCCTTGTGAGACACTGAACAGAGAAGCCAGCTATGCCATGCCCAGCCTGTAACATAATGAATGAGTGTTGTTTTAAGCTAAGTTTGTGGTGACTTGCTATACAAATAGAAAACTAATACATATATATAGATAACTGATAAACACAGAACACTAATACATCTTTTCCTCAGTGATTTTTAATGCCAGTCTTCTCTTATATCGAGCTTCCAGTTATCGTGTGTGTGTGTGTGTGTGTGTGTGTGTGTGTGTGTGTTTGTGTCTATTTCTGGGATCTCTATTCTCTGTTTTGTTTGCCCTTCCAATGCTCTAACTTTAACTCTCTGGATATATGGTGGGGTAAGTTGCTTTGACCTTGCCGTTCTTCTAAATTGTCTTGGATGTTTTTCATAATTTCTTTTCTTTTCTTTTTTTTTCTGAGATGGAGTCTCGCTCTGTCGCCCCGGCTGGAGTGCAGTGGCACAGTCTCAGCTCACTGCAAGCTCCGCCTCCCGGGTTCAAGCTATTCTCCCGCCTCAGCCTCCCAAGAAGCTGGGACTACACATGCACACCACCACGCCTGGCTGATTTTTGTATTTTTAGTAGAGACGGGGTTTTGCCATGTTGGCCAGGCTGGTCTCAAACTCCTGACCTTAGGTGATCTGCCCGCCTCGGCCTCCCAAAGTGCTGGGATTATAGGTGTGAGCCACTGCGCACAGCCAGTTTTAGTCATTTCTTTTCCATGTCAATTTTAGAATGAGCATGCCAAGTTCCACATAAAATTCTATTAATATTTTGGTAGAAATTATAAATATAAAGAATTTATAGATTAATTTGGGAAAAACCGGTATCTGCACAATACTTAACTCTTCTAATCCATAGACATGTTATATCTCTTTATTTTAAGGTATTTTATAATTTTCTCATACAAATTCTGTGAATTTTATTTTGGATCCCTTATAGTTTCAGATTCTATTATAAATATTGTATTTTAAATTAGAATTCATTTTAGAAATTAAAACAGGAAAACAATAAATTATATACTCATAATTCAATTCTCCATGTTTAGCTGTAACATTTTACTTATCACTAGTCTTTTTTCTTAAACTTTTTTATCTTGAAAAATTTCAAACATACAGAAAAGCTGAGAAAATAGCACCACGGACATATATACATTCCTTCAAAATTCAATAATTATTAATATTTTCTAATATTTTTCTTTTTTCTCAAATATTGGAAAGTAATTTAGAGACATAATAACACTGTAACCCAAACACTTCAGCCTGCATATCCTAAGAATAAGGAGATTCTTTTATACAACCCAATACATGGTATGTTGACTTCCACTTTGGGAAAATATGGAGTAACAGGAACACGATTGATACTCCCACCTGAAACAACTAGCAAACTGGACAAAACATATAAAATCAGGTCTTTTAGATGTTGGACAACAGGCAGTGCTGGGCTGTGGTTCCGGACAGAAGGGAAACACATAAAGCAAGCTTCAAGGTCAGTGTTCCCAGGGTGCAGCAACTGGGCTGGGAAACACAGAGCCACGTTTCCTGAGCTAGGGAAACACAGCAGAGCTTGGGGAAGTAGATAGAATAATGGCCCTTAAAGATGTTCATATACTTATCCCCCATATCTGTAAATATGATATTACCTGGCAACGTGAAAAATAAGGTTGAAAGTAGAATGAAGTCTGCTTATCGGCTGTCCTAAATTTGCTACTGGACAGGGAAGAGTATCCTGGATTATCCAGGTGGGCCCAATGTAGCCACCACGGTCTTTATACATGGAAGAGACAGGCAGAGCGGCAGGGAGATTTGAAGATGCTACACTGCTGGCTTTGAAGAAGGAGAAATGGTGCCATGAACAAAGGGGGTGGGCAGCCTCTAGAAACTGGAGAAACCAAGGAAATGGATTCTTCCCCAGAGCCTGCAGAAGGAACACAGACTTGCTGCCACCTTGATTTTAGTCCAGTGAGGCCCATTTTGGATCTGACCCCCAGGGCTGTAAGATAATAAATTTGTGTTGTTTTAATCCGCTAAATTGTGGTGATTTGCTACAGCAGAAATAGAAAACTAAAACAGAAAGTGATGTATATTAGCACTAGAGATGAGAGATCTCCACTGATCTGCAGGAGGGACTCCTTGACTCTTTGGCTGAGTACTGATTTGTGCGTGTAAGTCAATTAGAAAGTAAATTAGAGATACTATAGCACTCTACCCGATGCTGGAGAAAGAATCAGACAGAACAATTTTCTGAGATCTCATTTAAGGAAGACACTTCCTGAATCTCATTTAAGGAGGAAATAATGCAAAATCTTCACAAACTTTCCCAAAAACCGAAGAGGAGGAAACACTTCCTGACTGATTTTATGAAGCCAGAATTACCCTGATACCCAAACCTTATAAGAAAACTACATAGCAATAACCCTCATGAGCTCATGTATGCAAAAACCTTTAGTCAAATTTTAACTAGAATTTTCACACACCGCTGGTGGGCATGTAAAATGGTACACACGCTTTGGAAAACAGTTTGGCAGTTTCTTATGAATATACAGTTGCCATAGGATCTAAGATTCCCAATCCTAGGTATTTACCCAAAAGATAGAAAAACACATGGTCATACAATAACTTTTACTCAAATGTTCATAGGAGCTTTATTCATAGCTATCAAAAACCTGGTTACTATCTAAATACTCATCAAGGGTGAATGGATATACACATTGTGATTTAACCATACAGTGGAATACCACTGAACAATAAAAAGAACCAAACTGTCATACTCTGGTTTGGGTGTTAATGTTTTAGTCTGATTTAGGTGTTAAGCTCATAAAATGAGTTGGTGAGATTTTTTTCTGTCCTCTGTAAAGTTATGTTATTTTTAAGTGATTTTGTAGTAACTTCCCTGTAAAGCCTCTAGAAGTAGATTCTTCTTTGTCTCTCTCTCTCTCATTTTGTTTTTTGATATATAACCACCAATTACATGTCTTGATTGTTTACAGATCTATTTAGTTTTCTAACTTTTACAGAGTCATCTTGGATAAATTATATTTACTAAGAAATCATCTTTTAGCAAATATTAAATTACTGCTATAGAGTTGTTATTCTACTGTCTTTTAAGTCTGTGCTGAATTAATCCCCTTTTTATACCTAACTTTTTTTTAACCTGTTTTGCTTATAATTTTATTTTTATTTTTTTGTAGAGAAAGGGTGTTAGGTTCAAGTCCAGGTTCCAGCCCATGCTGAGGTCCAAAGGGAGTGGGTGGATGAATGGGAGATACCTGAGAGAACATTCAGCGGCAGGGGGGCGGGGGAGCCACAGGTAGGTGAAATACAGCTTTATCCAGCAGTTCTCTTACACTGTCTGTCTCTGTCTCTGTCTCTGTTGCTTGCTCTAACTCTGCAGTTCTTGCTCCCACACACAGCTGCACTCTCACGCTCCCTCCGCCTTCAGGGTCACCAGCTTAACTCTTTCCTTCTGGGTGTAAGCAAGCTGAGCTGTGTCCTGGCTCCCCCTTGCCAGTCTGCAAGACATCCCTGGCTTTCTCTCTCTTTCTCTGGGTGCGAGCACCTGAACAGTGTCAGCAGGGCAATGATACCTTTTGCAGACAATAGTGGCGTAGAGCCCAGTGAAGGCCCTCCCATGTTATGTACATAGCTGTGTTGACATTATATATGGAATTGTGTGCCTGCGTTCCAATCCCGCTAAGTCATACAGGATGTTTACCTCAGCCTGTCCTTGACCAAAGCGTATCCATTAGCTTATACAGGGTCTCACTCTGTCACCCAGACTGGAGTCTAGTGGTATGATCATAGCTTACTGCAGCCTTGAACTCCCAGGGTCAAGCAATCCTCCTGCCTCAGCCTCCTGAGTTGCTGGGACCATAGGCATGTGCTACTATACCCAGCTAATTTTTTAATTTTTAATTTTTTATAGAGAGAGGTTCTATGTTGCCCAGGCTAGTCTTGAACTCCTAGGCTCAAGCCATCCTCTCACCTTAGCCTACCATAGTGCTAGGATTACATATATGAGTCACCACACCTGGCAAGAGGAAAATCTTAAAAAAGAGGCTAAAACTTTTAAATTATAAGTGATTTTAAATTATACATGCCTATGCACTTATAATAGGCATACCAATATATTTTGTGCAAGTGTTTAAATTATTGATCAATCTCATTTTCAAAGATAGCTCACTACTTTTGGGGTACTTTATAAAGTTTCTACAGATAGTAATAACAATCACAATGGTGGCATACATTCTTTTTAAAATCTTACCCAATGTTTCCTTGTCACAAATATACTCTAGTCCACAAAGAATGGAAGTTTTATTTGAATTGGACTTCAATGCCACAAAAAAGATCTGAAGAGTCTTGTTTGTAGTATGTTAATGTAAGCGGCTGATGTGGTTGTTTATGATTCAGCATATTACCTCATGGTGTTGAAAGTGTTCTCAGGTTCTCACCACCTGAGCTGAATAATTTAAGATGTAATGTAGAAGGTATTTTCCTAATAATTTAGCCATTGGAGGAAATCGATGTTTATCTGTTGAATTATTTTTTAAATGTCCAAATTAATTACACTAGAATAGTTATATTATCTAACTCACTTTATTCAAATTGATGTTATTTAATTAGACCCTATGAAAATGAATTTTAATAAGCACACCTCCTAAAAATGAACTGAGGAACTAGCCACATATTTAAACTACATAGAGATAAAAAACTAGTAGAAAAAATAATTTAGTAAAATAGATAATGCAGTATTAATGATAAGGCAAAATTGGTTTAAGATAATGGCATTGGCCAGGAATGGTGGTTCAAGCCTGTAATCCCAGCATTTTATCAATTGAGGCCAGGAGTTCGAGACCAGCCTGGCCAACATAGTGAAACACCATCTCTACTAAAAATATAAAAATAGCTGGGTGTAGTGGCGCACACCTGTAATCCCAGCTACTCAGGAGGCTAAGGCAGGAGAATTGCTTGAACCCGGGAGGTGGAGGTTGCAGTGAGTTGAGATTGTGCCACTGTACTCCAGCCTGGGTAAAGGAGTGAGACTCTGTCACACAAGAAAAAAGATAATGGCATTGACAAATTTTCTCATTTCCTCATAAAGATCACATAATGTATTTGCTTCATGAGAAACTCATAATAGACAATGCTACCATCTTACATTCTGCTAAATAGATAACATTAAAAATTTGGGGAGTAGGGGCAGGGCAAGATGGCAGACTAGAAATCTCCACCAATTATTCCCACAGCAAGGGCACCAATTTAACAACTATCTACACACACAAAATAAAACACCTTCATAAAAACCAAAAATTAGAAACAAAACTGGCCCAAACTCAGCTGATGCCTGCCCACGAAGAAAGCATTGAAAGCAGCCCTAGCCAGAGGGGAATCGCCAATCCCAGTGGTCCGAACTTAAGTTCCCACAAGCCTCACCACTACGGACTAAAGTGCTCTGGGGCTCCAGATACACTTGAAAGGCAGTCTAGGCCACTAGGAATGCAACTCCTAGGCAAATCTTAGTGCTGAACTGGGCCCAGAGACAAAGAACAGCAGGGCATACAACCTACTGAGACACAGCCAGAGTGACTATATGAGTGCTGGCATCATCCTTCCCCTAACTCCAGGTTGCAAAGCTCAAAGCTCCATAATAGACCCATTTCCTCCACTTAAGGAGAGGAGAAGGAAGAGTGGGTAAGACTTTGCCTTGCATCTTGGATCCTAGCTCAGCCACAGCTGGATAGGGCATTGGTCAGAATCATGAGGCCCCCTTTCCCGGCTATAGCCCCCAGACACATGTCTAGACATACTCTGGGCCAGAAGGGAAACTGCTTCCATGAAAGGAAGGACCCAGTCCTGGCAGAATTAATCACCTACTAACTGAAGAGCCTTTGGGCCCTGAATAACCAGCAGCAATACTCAGGTACTATGTTGAGGGCCTTGAGTGAGACTCTTGAAACTTGCTGGCTTCAGGCAAGTACAGCATATTCTCAGCTTTGGTGGCTATGGGTGAGATTCCCTCCACTTGAGAAAGCGGAAGGAAAAGCAAAGGGGGGGTTTGTCTTCCACCTTAGGTACCAGCTCAGCCATAGCAGGGTAGAGCACCAAGTAGGGTCTTGGGGTTCCCAATTCCAGGACGTGGCTCTTGGATGGCATTTCTGGACCTGCCTTGGCCAGAGGGGCGCCCACTGCCCTGAAGGGTGAGTCCCAGGGCAGGCAGCATTCATCACAATCTCACCTAAGAGCCCTTGGCCCTTAAAGTAACATTGGTGGTAGTCTTGAGGTACTCCCTGTGGGCCTGTGGTGACAATGGCCACTTGGTGAGGCTTCTTTGCCTTTGGAAAGGGTAGGGAAGAGTGGGAAGAACTGCGTTTTGTGGTTTGAGTGCCAGCTGAGCCACAGTACAATAGAACACCAGTCTTGGCAGGTAGACTTCCAACAGTTTTGACTCCAGTCCTTGGCTCCTGGATGGCACCTCTGGACAAGCCCAGGGACTGGGTGAACTAACTTGCTACCCTGAAGAGAAGGACAGAGGCCTGAATAGCTTTGCCACCTGCTGATTTTAGAGCTCCAGGGCCTTGAGCGAACACAGGTCATAGCCAATGGGAGGTTATAGAAAGCTTGGGTGAGACCTGGTGCTGTGCTAAATTCAGATCTGACCCAGTGCAGTCCTAGTGGTGGTGGCCACAGGAGTGCTTGTGCCATACCACCCTCAGTTCCATCTGGCTCAGAACCGAGAGAAAGACTCCGTTCACTTAGGAAAAATTAAGAAAACAACAGTCTTCACCTGGTAATCCAGAGAGTTCTTCTGGATCTCATCCAAGAGCATTAAGGCAGTACCTCTACAAGTCTGCAAGAACCACAGCATTACTGGGCTTGAGGTGCTCCCTAAAACAGGTACAGTTTAGATCACAACACTCAAGTCCTTTCAAATATCTTGAAAGTGTTCCCAAAAAGGACAAACAAGCCCAGACTGAGTGTCTACAATAAATACCTATCTCTAAAATGCCCAGACACTGAAGAACATCTACAAGCATCAACGCCATCCAGGAAAACAAGACCTCACCAAATGAACTAAAAAAGGCACTGGAGACCAATCCTAGAGAAACAAAGATATTCTCTGACCTTTCAGACAGAGAATTCAAAATAGCCATGCTTGAGGAAATGCAAAGAAATTCAAGATAACACAGAAAAGGAATTCAGAATTCTATCAGATACATTTAACAAAGAGATTAAAATGATTAAATAGAAACAAGCAGAAATGCTGGAGCTGAAAAACGCAATTGGCATACTGAAGAACACATGAGTCTTTTAATAGCAGAAATGATCAAGCAGAAGAAAGAATTAGTAAGCTTAATTTGAAAATACAGAGAGGAGAAAAAAGAAGAAAGATAAAAAACCAATGAGGAATGCCCACAGGATCTAGAAAACAGCCTCAAAAGGGCGAATCTAAAAGTTATTGTCGTTATAGAGGAGGTAGAGAAAGAGGTAGGGGTAGAAAGTTTATTCAGTGGGATAACAGAGAATTTCCTAAACCTGAATAAAGGTATCAATATACAAGTAATAAGATTGAAGCTGTAATAAAGTCTCCCAGTAAAGAAGTGCCCAGGGCCTGATGGCTTCACTGTTGAATTCTACCAAATGTTTAAAGAAGAACTAATACCAATCCTATTCAAACTATTCCAAAAAATAGAGAAGGAAACACTTCTAAACTCATTCTATGAGGCCAGTATTACCCTGATACCAAAACCAGACACACATACAACATAAAAAGAAAACTACCAGCCAATATCTCTGATGAACACTGAGGCAAAAATCCTCAACAATATAATAGCAAATCAAATTCAGTAACGTATTAAAAGATCATTCAACATGACCAAGTGGGATTTATTCCTGGGGTGCAAGGATGATTCAACATATGCAAATCAATGTGATGCATCATGTCAACAGAATGAAGGATAAAAACCATATGATCATTTCAACTGATGCTGAAAAAGCATTTGATAAAATTCAACATCCCTTCATGATAATAACCCTCAAACAACTGGGTATAGAAGGAACATACTTCAACATAATAAAAGCTATATGTGAAAGACCCACAGCCAGTATCACACAGAACAGGGGAAAGCAGAAAGCCTTTTCTCTGAGATCTGCAACATGACAAGGATGCCCACTGTCAACACTGTTACTCAACACAGCACTGGAAGTCCTAGCTAGAGTAATCAGACAAGTGAAAGAAATAAAGAGCATCCAAATTGGAAAGGAAGAAGTCAAATTATCTTTGTTTGTAGATGCTATGATCTTATATTTAGCAAAACCTAAAGACTACATCAGAAAATTATTAGAACTGATAAATTTAGTAAAATTGCAGGATACAACATCAACATATAAAAATCAGTAGCATTTCCATATGCCAACAGTGATGAACAATCTGAAAAAGAAATAAAAAAATGTAATATCACTTACAAGAGCCACAAATAAGTATCTAGGAATTAATTTAAGTGAAAGATTGTGATATTGAAAATTATCACATGCTGATGCAAGAAATTGAAAAGGATACCAACAAATGGAAAGATATTCCATATTCATGGATTGGAAGAACCAATATTGTTAAAATGTTCATACTACCCAAAGCAATCTACAGATTCAACAAAATCCCTATCAGAATACCAATCACATTCTTCATAGAAATAGAAAAACAATCCTTAAACGTACATGGAAGCACAAAAGACCCAAAGCAGCCAAAGCTTTCCTAAGCAAAAAGAACAAAACTTGAGGAATCACATTACCTGACTTCAAATTATATTTTAGAGCTATAGTAGCCCAAACAGTATGGTACTGGCATAAAAAGGCACATAGATCAATGGAATAGAATAGTGAACCCAGAAATAAATCCAGACACCTACAGTGAACTCATTTTCAACAAAGGTGACAAAAACACACTGGGAAAAGACAGTCTGTCAGGCCTCTGAGCCAAAGCTAAGCCATCATATCCCCTGTGACCTGCATGTACACATCCAGATGGTCGGTTCCTGCCTTAACTGATGACATTCCACCACAAAAGAAGTGAAAATGGCCTGTTCCTGCATTAACTGATGACATTACCTTGTGAAATTCCTTTTCCTGGCTCATCCTGGCTCAAAAGCTCCCCCACTGAGCACCTTGTGACCCCCCACCCCTGCCCGGCAGAGAACAACCCCCTTTGACTGTAATTTTCCTTTACCTACCCAAATCCTATAAAACAGCCCCACCCCTATCTCCCTTCGCTGACTCTCTTTTTGGACTCAGCCCGCCTGCACTCAGGTGATTAAAAAGCTTTATTGCTCACACAAAGCCTGTTTGGTGGTCCCTTCACACAGATGCACATGACATTTTGGTGCCATGACTCGGATCAGGGGACCTCCCTTGGGAGATTAATCCCCTGTCCTCCTGCTCTTTGCTCCATGAGAAAGATCCACCTACGACCTCAGGTCCTCAGACCGAGCAGCCCAAGGAACATCTCACCAATTTTAAATCTGGTAAGCCGCCTCTTTTTACTCTCTTCTCCAAGCTCTCTCACTATCCCTCAACCTCTTTCTCCTTTCTTTTTTTTTTTGAGACGGAGTCTCGCTCTGTCGCCCAGGCTGAAGTGCAGTGGCCGGATCTCAGCTCACTGCAAGCTCCGCCTCCCAGGTTTATGCCATTCTCCTGCCTCAGCCTGCCGAGTAGCTGGGACTACAGGCACCCGCCACCTCGCCCGGCTAGTTTTTTGTATTTTTTAGTAGAGACGGAGTTTCATTGTGTTAGCCAGGATGGTCTCGATCTCCTGACCTCGTGATCCGCCCGTCTCAGCCTCCCAAAGTGCTGGGATTACAGGCTTGAGCCACCGCGCCCGGCCCCTCTTTCTCCTTTCAATCTTGGCATCACACTTCAATCTTTCCCTTCTCTTAAGGTCAGTTCCTTTCCTTTTCTGGTAGAGACAAAGGAGATGTGTTTTATCCATGGACCCAAAACTCCGGTGCCAGTCACGGACTTGGGAAGACAGTCTTCCCTTGGTGTTTAATCACGCGGGGATGCCTGCCTGATTATTCACCCACATTTCAGAGGTGTCTGACCACGCAGGGACGCCTGCCTTGGTCCTTCACCCTTAGCGGCAAGTACCGTTTTTCTTGGCGGGGGGGCAAGCACCCCCAACCCCTTCTCTCCCTGTTTCTACCCCTTCTCTGCTTTTCTGGGGACAAGAACCCCTGACCCCTTCTCCGCTTTTCTGGGGGGCAAGAATCCCCAACCCCTTCTCTCCGCTTTTCTGGGGGGCAAGAACCCCCTGACCCTTTATCTCCATGTCTCTATGCCTTGCCCACTTTTCTGGAGGGCAAGAACCCCCTGACTCCTTATCTCCACGTCCCGACCCCTTTTCCACTTTTCTGGAGGGCAAGAACTACCCGACCCCTTATCTCTGCGTCCTGACCCCTTTCCTGCTTTTCTAGAGGGCAAGAACCCCCGACCCCTTATCTCCGCGTCTCAACCCCTTTCCCACTTTTCTGGAGGGTAAGAACCCCCCAACCCCTTCTCTCCATGTCTCTACTCTCTCTCTTCTCTAGGCTTGCCTCCTTCACTATGGACAACCTTCCACCTTCTTCCTCCTGGCATATGGTACTGGCATAAAAAGGCACATTCCTCCTTCTTCTCCCTTAGCCTGTGTTCTCAAGAACTTAAAACGTCTTCAACTCACACCTGACCTAAAACCTAAAGCCTTATTTTCTTCTACAATGCTGCTTGACCCCAATACAAACTTGACAGTAGTTCCAAATAGCCAGAAAATGATACTTTCGATTTTTCCGTCCTATAAGACCTAAATAATTCTTGTCGTAAAATGGGCAAATGGTCTGAGGTGCCTGACGTCCAGGCATTCTTTTACACATCGGTCCCTCCCTAGTCTCTGTTCCCAATGAAACTCGTCCCAAATCTTCCTTCTTTCCCTCCCGCCTGTCCCCTCAGTCCCAACCCCAAGCATAGCTGAGTCTTTCTAATCTTCCTTTTCTACAGACCCATCTGACCTCTCCCCTCCTCGTCAGGCCAAGCTAGGTCCCAATTTTTCCTCAGCTTCTGCTCCCCCACCCTATAATCCTCTTATCACCTCCCCTCCTCACACCCAGTCTGGCTTACAGCTTCATTCCGCGACTAGCCCTCCCCAACCCGCCCAGCAATTTCCTCTTAAAAAGGTGACTGGAGCTAAAGACATAGTCAACGTTAATGCTCCTTTTTCTTTATCCGACCTCTCCCAAATCAGTTAGTGTTTAGGCTCTTTTTCATCAAATATAAAAACCCAGCCCAGTTCATGGCTCGTTTGGCAGCAACCCTGAGACGCTTTACAGCCCTAGACCCTAAAAGGTCAAAAGGTTGTCTTATTCTCAATATATATTTGATTACCCAGTCCACTCCCCATATTAAATAAAACCCCAAAAATTAAATTCCAGCCCTTAAACCCCACAACAGGACTTAATTAACCCTGCCTTCAAGGTGTACAATAATAAAGTAGAGACAGCCAAGTAGCAATGTATTTCTGAGTTGCAATTCCTTGCCTCCACTGTAAGAGAAACCCCAGCCACATCTCCAGCGCACAAGAACTTCCAAATGTCTGAACTGCAGCAGCCAGGCGTTCCTCCAGGACCGCCTCCCCCAGGAGTTTGCTACAAGTGTTGGAAATCTGGCCACTAGGCCAAGGAATGACCGCAGCCCAGGATTCCTCCTAAGCCATGTCCCATCTGTGCGGGACCCCACTGGAAATCAGACTGTTCAACTCATCTGGCAGCCACTTCCAGAGCCCCTGGAACTCTGGCCCAAGGCTCTCTGACTGACTCCTTCCCAGATCTTCTCGGCTTAGCAGCTGAAGACTGACACTGCCTGATCGCCTCGGAAGCCTACAGGACCATCACAGAGGCTCTAGGTAACTCTCACAGTGGAAGGTAAGTCCGTCCCCTTCTTAATCAATACAGAGGCTACCCACTCCACATTACCTTCTTTTCAAAGGCTTGTTTCCCTTGCCTCCATAACTGTTGTGAGTATTGACGGCCAGGCTTCTAAACCTCTTTAAACTTCCCAACTGTGCTGCCAACTTGGATAACATTCTTTAATGCACTCCTTTTTAGTTATCCCCACCTGCCCAGTTCCCTTATTAGGCCAAGGCATTTTAACTAAATTATCTGCTTCCCTGATTATTCCTAGGCTACAGCCACACCTCATTGCTACCTTTTCCCTCAGTTCAAAGCCTCCTTCGCATCCTCCCCTTGTATCTCCCCACCTTAATCCACAAGTATAGGATACCTCTACTCCCTCCTTGGCGACTGATCATGCACCCCTTACCATCTCATTAAAACTTAATCACCCTTACCCTGCTAAATGCCAATATCCCATCCCACAGCATGCTTTAAAAGGAATAAAGCCTGTTATCACTCGCCTGTTACAGCATGGCCTTTTAAAGCCTGTAAACTCCCCTTACAATTCCCCCATTTTACCTGTCCTAAAACCAGACAAGACTTACAGGTTAGTTCAGGATCTGTGCCTTATCAACCAAATTGTTTTGCCTATCCACCCCGTGGTGCCAAACCCATATACTCTCCTATCCTCAATACCTCCCTGCACAACCCATTACTCTGTTCTGGATCTCAAACATGCTTTCTTTACTATTCCTTTGCGCCCTTCATCCCAGCCTCTCTTCGCTTTCACTTAGACTGACCCTGACACCCATCAGGCTCAGCAAATTACCTAGGCTGTACTGCTGCAAGGCTTCACAGACAGCCCCCATTCCTTCAGTCAAGCCCAAATTTCTTCCTCATCTGTTACCTATTTAGGCGTAATTCTCATAAAAACACACGTGCTCTCCCTGCTGATCGTGTCCAGCTAATCTCCCAAACCCCAATCCCTTCTACAAAACAACAACTCCTTTCTTTCCTAGGCATGGTTTGTGTGGTCAGAATTCTTACACAAGAGCCGGGACCACGTCCTGTAGCCTTTCTGTCCAAACAACTTGACATTACTGTTTTAGCCTAGCCCTCATGTCTGCGTGCAGCGGCTGCCACTGGTTTAATACTGTTAGAGGCCCTAAAAATCACCAACTATGCTCGACTCACTCTCTACAGTTCTCATAACTTCCAAATCTATTTTCTACCCCCACCAACACTCAAGACAACGCTTATGCTGATAAGGTAGCTAAAAAAGCAGCCATCAAAAGGCCTCAGATCCCATCGCTCAGGACAATGCTTATGCTGATAAGTTAGTTTAAAAAGCAGCTGGCTTCCAACTTCTATCCCTCACGGCAGTTTTCCTCCTTCACAATGGTCACTCTCACCTACTCCCCCGCGGAAACTTCCACCTATCAATCTCTTCCCACACAAGGCAAATGGTTCTTAGACCAAGGAAAATATCTCCTTCCAGCCTCACAGGCCCATTCTATTTTGTCGTCATTTCATAACCTCTTCCATCTAGGTTACAAGCCGCTAGCCTGTCTCTTAGAACCTCTCATTTCGTTTCCATCCTAGAAATCTGTCCTCAAGGAAATCACTTCTCAGTGTTCCATCTGCCATTCTACTACTCCTCAGGAATTTCTCAGGCACCCTCCATTCCCTACACATCAGGCTCAGGGATTTGCCCCCACCCAGGACAGGCAAATTGACTTTACTCACATGCCTCGAGTCAGGAAACTAAAATACCTCTTGGTCTGGGTAGACACTTTCACTGGATAGGTAGAGGCCTTTCCTACAGGGTCTGAGAAGGCCACCGCAGTCATTTCTTCCCTTCTGTCAGACCTAATTCCTCAGTTTGGCCTTCCCACCTCTATACAGTCCGATAGCAGACCGGCCTTTATTAGTCAAATCACCCAAGCCATTTTTTAGGTTCTTGGTATTCAGTGAAACCTTTATATACTTTACCATCCTCAATCTTCAGGAAAAGTAGAAGGACTAAAGGTCTTTTAAAAATACACCTCACTGAGCTCAGTCACCAACTTAAAAAGGACTAGACAATACTTTTACCACTTTCCCTTCTCAGAATTCAGGCCTGTCCTCGGAATGCTACAGGTTCCAGCCCGTTTGAGCTCCTGTGTGGACACTCCTTTTTATTAGGTCCCAGTCTCAGTCCAGACACCAGACCAACTTGAACTGCACCCCAAAAACTTGGATAGAGCCTAAAAACTCACCAACCAAGCAAGTAATTACGTTGAACCCCCATAGGCTCTATTTAGATGTCCTAGGTCCTATCAATTCTTAGTCCTTTAATACCTGTTTTTTCTCCTTCTCTTATTCAGACCTTGTGTCTTCCATTTAGTTTTTCAGTTCATACAAAACCACATACAGGCCATCACCAATCATTCTATATGACAAATGCTCCTTCTAACAACCCCACAATATCGCCTCTTACCACAAAATCTTCCTTCAGCTTAATCTCTCCCATTCTAAGTTCCCATGCTGCCCCTAATCCTGCTTGAAGCAGCCCTGAGAAACATCGCCCATTATCTCTCCCTACCACCCCCCAAAAATTTTCGCTGCCTCAACACTATTTTGTTTTTCTTGTTAATATAAGAAGACAGGAATGTCAGGCCTCTGAGCCAAAGCTAAGCCATCATATCCCCTGTGACCTGCATGTACACATCCAGATGGTTGGTTCCTGCCTTAACTGATGACATCCCACCACAAAAGAAGTGAAATGGCCTGTTCCTGCCTTAACTGATGACATTACCTTGTGAAATTCCTTTTCCTGGCTCATCCTGGCTCAAAAGCTCCCCCACTGAGCACCTTGTGACCCCCCCCACCCCTGCCCGGCAGAGAACAACCCCCTTTGACTGTAATTTTCCTTTACTTACCCAAATCCTATAAAACAGCCCCACCCCTATCTCCCTTCGCTGACTCTCTTTTCGGACTCCCGCCTGCACCCAGGTGATTAAAAGCTTTATTGCTCACACAAAACCTGTTTGGTGGTCTCTTCACATGGACGCGCATGACACAGTCTCTTCAACAAATGGTGCTGGGAGAAATGGATATCCATATGCAGAAGTATAAAACTACACCCCTATCTCTTGTCATATAAAAAGATCAAATAAAAATGAATTAAAGACTGAAATCTAAGACCTCTAACTATGAAACTACCACAAAAAAAAATTGGGGAAATTCTCTAGGACATTGGTCTGGGCAAAAATGTCTTGAGTCCCCACAAGTACAGGTAACTAATGCAAAAATGGACAAATGGGATCACATTGACTTAAAAGCCTGCACAGCAAAAGCAAAAACAACCCCAAAACCAAAAAACAAACAAAAAATCAACACAGTGAAGAGACAACTCACAGAATGGGATAAAATATTTGCAAACTACCGGTCTGAAAGGGATTAATAACCCGAATATATAAAAAGCTCAACTAGATCTACAGGAAAAAAAATCTAATAATCTGATTTTAAATTGGGCCAAAGATTTGAATAGACATTTCTCAAAAGAAGACATACGAATGGCAAACAGGCATATATGAAAAGGTGTTCAACATCACTGATCAACAGAGAAATGCAAATCAAAACAACGAGATATCATCTCACCCCAGGCAAAATGGCTTTTATTCAAAAGACTGCAGTAACAAATGCTGGCAAGGACATAGAGAAAAGGGAATCCTCATACAATGTTTGTGGGAGTGTAAAAGTATAGCCACTGTGGAGAACAGTTTGGAGGTTCCTCAAAAACCTAAAAATAAAGCTACCATATGATCCAGTAATCTCACTGCTAGGTATATACCTAAAAGAAAGGAAGTCAGTATATTGAACAGCTATCTGCACTCCCATGTTTGTTGCAGGTCTGTTCACAATAGTAAAATTTAGAAGCAACCAATGTGTCCATCAACAGATCAACGGAAAAAGAAAATGTGCTAACTACATAATGGAATCATAAAAATAAGAATGAGATCCTGTTATTTCCAACAACATGGATGGAACTAGGGGGTCATTATGCTAAGTGAAATAAGCCAGGCACAGAAAGATAAATATCACATCCCCTCACTTATTTGTGGGTTCCAAAAATCAAAACAATTTAACTCATGGGGCAGAGAACAGAAGAATGGTTACCAGTGGCTGGGAAGGGCAGTGGGAGGGTGAGTAGGAAGTGGGGATGGTTAATGGGTACAAAAAAATATAACGAATGAAGACCCAGTATTTGATAATACAACAGGGCAACTATAGTCAATAATTGTACATTTAAAAATAACTAAAATAATTGGTTTGACACACAAAAGGTAAATACTTGAGGGGATGAACATCCCATTTTTCCATGATGTGATTATACATTGCATGCCTGTATCAAAACATCCTATGTGCCCCATTATATATGCCTAGTATAAATGCACAAAAAATGAAACATTTATAAAAATTTGCCTAATTTTGGGACCAGGCTATGAAAATAGCATGTCTTCTTAATTTACATGCTTTTAAAATTATTAAGCAAAATAACTTTAAAAGAAGCTATTTTGGGGGGAATATTCTACTGTTTTTTCTATTAATGCTTTCCTAGAAAGCAAAATTTACTACAAAATGACTGAAGCCCATTCGTGACATAACTGCCATGGTTATCATTTGAGATTCAAAATAAGAAATACTTTCACAAATAACTGAGATAAAGCATGATAAAACCAATACAATTGTTTTGTTCGAAAAATTTTGTCTCACATGTAAAATCTAATGCAACATAGAGGACAAGGGAAGGCACTGTGACCATGACAAGGGTGTACTAAGCAACACTAATGAAAATGAGGTATTCTTCTCTTCTTGGAGAGCCACTGGAAGAACTTGCATGTACATTTGAAGAAAAATGATGCAAGCCACTTGCCCATTATTGACAGAGCCCTTCCAGTTTGATTGCTGTGACATATTTGATATTTTTACTATTAACCTTTGATTTGATGCTTTGGACTACAATAGAAAACTATGCATGCTTTTTCTTCCATTGTAGGTTCCAATGCCACATGGCCTTTGCTATTTCAGATTAAGTCTTTTAATTTTGGAAACATTTTCACTGATGGCACCTATTCTATGGCAATGTATGTAACTTGCAACTCATCATTTATATTTAAATGGTAGAACCATTTATTTCTTCAGAAAGGACTTTAGAAATATTCTAAACTTTTGAGATTTTTGTTTTCCACACAGAAGGATGCTAACTCTCTAGGATCTTAATAAAGTATTAACTCTATGAATACCCATATTTCAATATATAGTTACTGATAATCTGGAAAGACCTGTACTGTTGTTTTAAGCCATGTGAGAAAATTACAGGCAAAGTTTATTTGTATTAAGTTTTGAGAAATGATTTTTCGTAACTGCACGGGATAGAAATAAAATGGCATAACTTTGCTTCAAAAGTAACTATTCTGTGGCCAATCTAGAAATGTCAGATTTAAAATTAGTTCTTGTAAGTATCTATTTAGAACAAATTGCTTTGATAACTGTGTTCTCTAGGTTATTTTGAGTGTGTGTGTTTGTTCATGTCTATTTATCTAAGATGTGGGCCTTGGAGTAAATAGGATTCTCTCATGACTATAATCTCAAACATGGTCATCCATCATATATCTCATAGATGTAGAATTAGCAAAACTACATTTAATAGTAAGCACACACCATAGATGAAATTGTCTTTCCTGTCCTCTGAAGTAAGTCAAGACTAACATGAGTTTGACCTTTTAAAACACCACTCATTTGTTACCGTTATAGAAACACATCAGCTTGTCTTCATGAAACTTTTTAACTATATCACATAATCTACCTTAAGCACACTTGTAGAATGTCTGTTAAAAAGTAGCCATGCATCTCCTCAGATTGGTCATATTTAACAGATATGACTAAAATGGTCATCACTCCACACACTCTCCAGCAAAACTGGTATTAAGTCTGCATCTTCACTTAGCATGCACCACTTCTAATATAACACATTATTGACTTATTTGTTGATTACATTTCCCAACATCCTCCCACTATCTTTAGAATGTAGCCTCCACAAAGGCAGAGATTTTTGCTTTTGGCCATTGTGTTACTGCAAGTGCTTAGAGCAACCTCTGGCACCTGGTAGCACTCAAACATTCACTGACAAAACAATGTGGCAGATGAGGTCAGAGACACAATGGGATGGGATGGGGAATAGATAATTTTTGGGCTTTGTGGGCCATCTTCAAGCTCTGAGTGAAACAGGGAAGGCACTCCAGGATTCTAGGCAGAGCAGTGCTGTAACCTGACAAAGGTTTTAAAAGCATTGCTCTGGCTACTGTTTTGAGGATGGGCTGTGGTGGGCAGGGGTGAAAGTAAAAAGACATTCATGAACCAAGTATAGTAATTGGATGAGGAATCATAAAGTCACAGATTAGGATGAAAGTGGTATAAATGGTGATACGTGGTTGAATTCTGGATTGTTTTGAGGGGAAAGCAAATAGTATTTCCTGATGGACCGGATGTGGGCTGAGAGAAAGAAAATCAAGGTGACAACAAGGTTGTTCTAACTTAAGCAACTGGAAGAATTGTGTTGTCATCAATTGACTTGTGGAAGTTTGTGGGAGGAATATGTTTGAGGGTAGGGTGAGCTGTTTGGAAGTTCAGTGTTGGACATACCATGTTTCAGATGTTTTGTCAGACCATCACCAAGGGATGCCAAAGGCAGGTGGATCTGTGATTAAAGTTCAGGGGTGTGGGGAATTACATATGAATTATATAATTGTATAATTCAATTGAATAATTATATAATTATATATATAATATATATACAAATAACAATGGGATGCAAAGTGAGTGCAGAGAGGAACAAGGGCCAAGTACCCTGCAGTTAAAAGGAATGAATGAATTTTATCACAGAGCTAGAAAGAATCTCAGGTTCTTCTCAGGTAATAAATGTCCTGAAGGGAAAAAAAATATCATTATCAGGTGATGTTACTATATGAAGGAAAGGTAAGAGAACAAGCAAATTATGAACATAATTTAAAGATAGAATTTATTCTCTGATGGTTTACTCATGCAAACTGCACATAAAAGAAAATAGTACAGTTTGTGTAACATTGCAAATATAAGGACTGAAAATGCTAGGTACAGAAGTAGTATGACATCCTGAAAGTCAAAATGGAATTTGTGTTTATACACTAATAATGATTTTTATATTTGCTCAGTACAGACTGATTTACAATGAAAGTTTTGCTAACCTTGGTAAGCTTGTTAACCATTTACATGACTTCTTACATCTATGTAGTTTTATTTTACAGTTGCAAGAATTCTGTTACCAAAGAACCTTAACTTGCATAAGTAATAAGATGAAAGAAAAATGTACTGACGGACTTAGAGTGAAAAATTGAGGCTTCTCCTAACCTATTCAAACTACAATAAAAAATACCCTTCTTGCAGAATTCGTATTTTGTGCCTTTGAGATAACTCCTTAGAATAATGATATCAAAATCATGATTTGAAACTGATTACTTTAAAATAATGAAATTCGTTGAAAATTAAAATGTAAGAATTATCAAATAAAATGCTCTCATTATAATAAGCTAAACAATAAAATTCCCATTATCTTCATACTTCAAGTCCTGAAATGTCATTTATATAATCTGAATGTTTCCCAGTTTGGAACTTAGGCAGGTGGGATATTTCCTTGAATTATCAAGGATATTCCATACAGACTTTTAAAATGTCAGTCTCATTAGGAGATGGCACTGAGACTTTAGCAAATAGTGTAGTATGGATGCAGGACAAACTACACAACTTATTATAAATGCATTACAGATATTTACATAGTGGAATCCTGCTTGAATGCCAGAAGTTGCTACTGGGTAGGACTCATAACTATTTTACAAAGTTTTCTTACGCACATCTACTACTTTTAAAATTTTATGTTTAACAATTTATTCTATTTTAAAATATGTACTGTATTTTGAACATAACTGCAGAATAAAATAGATAATGGCACATTAGAAAACTAAGTATCCCACAGATGATTGGATAATGAGAAAAGTGTACCTACAATCATCTCATCAGAAACAAGCTACATCATGGAATGTTAGTTATCCAAGCCTGCACAATAATGACATTTTAAACTGCAATCATCTATTGGCCAGCATCACACTGAAGGCATCGTTAAACATTCAAGCAAAGATTGCTGGCATAAACTATTGAAAGACACATACACACACACACACACACGCACACACACACACACAGACACACACACTCTCTCTCATTCATGCACGCTTCCCACATTATAATTACATTGTTCTAAAGATAGATACTGATTTTTTTTCCACGAGAAACATTATCAAAATTTGCTACTAAAAGATGACAGTGCTTTCACAAGAATAAGTACAAGTTAGCTTGCAAGTACAAGACAATGGGGGTAAACAGTTTTAAATTTTCTAAGTAGTAATTTTAGGCTTTTCTGGCAACCATACCATACTTAATTATGCATAAACTTTGCAGTTTGTAACCTGAAATCTGTAAAAACAACAACAAAACAAAACAAGAGCTAATTTCGAAAATTATTAGATATTTGATAACCCTGTATCATACATTATATAATTTCATATTTTTTAGCCTCAAAACATAGGTGTAAAATATTGAATTTAAGACTTGAAAATAAAATCATTTTGAAATGCTGAAAATTCTAAAATTTGTTTACTTAAAACCTTAAATAAAAAAGGAAAATGATTATAAATGACCTTGATTCAGCTTAACAATGTGCATAAAAGCACTGTATGTCTTTACCATGTTTTCACTCACTTAAAAAAAAGTGTTCTTTAATGTTTTCCTTTTGCATAATGTGCAAAATAAAAGGCAAAAGATTAAAAGCAAATTTCTATCTTTCTCTTGCCTAGTGCTTTTATGACTCCGTTAACATTACAAAGTCAACAGGGACTATGCAAAACTTTGGTATAAATGATACTACTACTACTATCACAGCTGAGGGTTAAGGGGTGGTCAAAAGAAATGGAAGTGGGAAGAAAGATTCAGTAACACCCCCATTTATTAAAACACCAACAAATTAAAAGTGAAATAAACCACAATGAATTATAATACAATTTACACATTGAGCACAGAAAAATTAATAAATCTACTAATATTTATAAAAAAAGCAAAATCAGTCTTTTCCAGAGACTAAAACTGTTTTCAGTCTGATCAACTGCTGCTACACCAACTTTAGAGCCAAATTTAATTTCAAGTAAAAAAAAAAATTTACAACCACAGATTTCGCATAAATGGAAACTGGTCTTTCCTTGATTTCCCTTTGAAGTCACTAATGAGTATCTAAAACTGTTGTACTGCAGGTTTTTAATCAACTTCCTGAGGGCTGTGACTGGGAGGAAGGAGCCATAACGATCTGTGAAAGAGCAGGCTCTGTACTCTGGTCCGCCATCTGGGTGAGGACTGAAGTGGCTATAGCTTCTGCCTTGGAGGTTGAACTGACTCCATTGGATGTGCTGACCGAACTATGCTGTATAGCTTCTGTATGTGGACTACTCGGCACTGAAATGTCTTCTGAACTATCATCTTTATCAGCAGCTGGGTGAAAAAAAAGAAAAATTATTCATTTTCCTAAAATCTGTAAGAATGCACCATTATGCTGAGGCAATATACGGAGTAAAAAGTTAGAAAGCATCTTACAAAACTGATTAGACAAGTTGGTATTACAGGAATTGATATAGGTCATGAAGTAGGCAATTTTACCTGCAATAGGTCAAAAGAAGGCACAACCATGCATATGGAAACATCTGGGTACCCACTGCCTTATGGAATAGAGTTGAAGAAATATTTGCTAAATAGTGTTAAAGAAAGAAAATGAGGTAGAGTTTGGAAGACAGGCTCTTACAGATACAATCAAACATAAGTATCACATTTAACAAACTCAGTCTGGTTGGCCTACATGTCATTCTTATTATAAGATAAAAATTTATAACCACATGCATAAACAAAATGAATTCTTACATACAAATTACATCTTCAAATTATTCCCTCTGCATTCTCCAGAACTGTATTTATTCTGGCTGATTTTCCATCTATTGCAGCCATGAATGATTATAACACCTGATTCTAATATGCATACATATGAGAATAAGCAATATTTAGAATCTAAATGCCACCAGCTGTTATAGTTGCATGAATAAATTGGGATTCAAGTAAAAATCCATACAAAACTCTAAACATTGCAACTGAAAAGATATTCAGGAAAAGGCATTCTAAATATTTACAAAAATAAATCTGCAAATATTTAGACCTGAACAAGTCTTACACCCTTATTTTAATAGAACAGAATCCAGTAATTTCATTTAGTAAAAATTTGATATAGATAACACACAAATATTTATAGTATATGTAAGTTATGAGGAACAATGATAACATGAACACCTGGGAACTGTGCCGCCAACCTAAGAGAGAACGCTGCCATTAACACTTCTGCTTCCTGGAGGTTCCTGTCCTCACCAAAGGTAATCACCACTCTGACATTTCTTTAACCATTCTCTTTTCCTTTGTAGTTTTACCACATAGGTATGTATCCCTAAGCAACATAGTTCAGCTGTTTATTCTGAAACATTTTAAAAACAGTATCACACTGGATGTACTCTTTGGCACCTTGCTTTTTTCACTTGGCATTAAAACTTTATTCAGTGTTCAGAAGTGACAATAAGTAGGCTTTTAAAATCAAATCTGAGAATGTGTACTGATGGCCAGATGCCCATTCTGAAAGTCAATTAGTAAAAAAAATTGTGGATATCTTATGAAGCAGGACTTAGCCTATGATTTGCAATGAAGAAGATGCAGAGGGGGATACCTGATAGTGTCAACTTTAGCTAAAAAAAAAATTATTAATCTTGTGCATTTTCTGAAATATAGTTTTACAGAATTTTCAACATCTGCCTCAAATCCATGCATTTTGAAAAGCAGGTTTTCAAATACATTAATGAGATGGAACCCCATCTTCTCTATAACATGCTATAAATCAAAACCATACCCCTGGATACTTGACCTCAAGGTACAATAAAACAACAACAACAACAAAACCAACCACCAGAAGTAGTATTCCTTTAAAAATTATACAAAATGGAATGAATACTTTAAAAAATTATAGATTCAGATGGTACATATGCAGGTGTGTTACACAGGTATATTGTGCAACAGAAGTTTGGGCTTCTACTGACCATAGCTATCACTGAAATAGTGAACATAGCACCCAATAGGTAGTTTCTCAACTAGTGCCCCCCCTTCCCCTCTACTTTTCTGATCAAGCAATAATGAGTGTTACAAAATATTTATAATTCAGATATTAAAATAGCCAATCATTACATGTACAAAGAAAACAAAACACTGGCAATGACAGTTTAACTGGAGGGAATACTAAAAAGCTCTATTTGTTTATTTCACCACTATTCGTTAAAAGAACAACAGGCTGACGTTTCCCTGAATGTTGAGTTCAAGGGATACACCAGCTTTTAAAAATAAAGAGGCTGATCTGTGATGCGTGGTATAAGGAAATGTAAATACATACTGGAGGCAACAACTCAAAATGAAAACAGTAAATTATAAAGGATGAATGCTTACCTACAGACTTTCAGAATTAGTAAAAGCAATGTGATATATTTGCACCTATGTCCAGTAATAGGTGAGGGGAGGAAATGACTGGTGTAATCACAAACACCAGAGAGATACAGAAAGCCATGGTGTACTCAAAGAGCCACTTCCAGCTCTACCTAAGCTAAAAGAAACCAGTTGTTTGGCAGTTCAGTAATCTTGAAAGTTCTCTACCTATGTCCACAAGTTTCTTTTTCTTATTGAGATAGGGTCTCCCTGTCGCCCAGGCTGGAGTGTTATGGCACAATCACAGCTCACTGCAGCCTTGAACTCTTGGGCTCAAGTGATCCTCTTGCCTCAGCCTCCCAAGTAGCTGGGACTATAGGTGTGTGCCACAATGTCTGGCTTTTTTTAAACTTTTTTTTTAAAGCTTTTTTTAAACTGGCTTTTTTTAAACAATTTTCTGTAGAGATGGGGTCCCGCTATTTCACCCAGACTGGTCTTGAACTCATGGGCTCAAACAATCTTCCCGCCTTGGGGTCCCAAAGTGTTGGGACTACAAGGCATGAGCCACAGTGCCTGGCCCATACATTTTTTCAGTAGTAAAAGTATTTGTGGTTGATTAGTCCCTAAGAAGCTTTTCTTCCAATTTATAATTATAGAGACAATTATAATACAACTTTAATTATGCCCAGGTCTAAAGAATGTGAATTCATGGCAATAACATCACTTTTGTGCTTTATTTTTATTCTTCATGGAACCCAAATATTTAAAATGTACTCTTTATTATTTTCATTCAGGTTTTATATTACTTAACTGTTGGGGTGACTGTCATGGTTTTCCCATGATGGAGGGGTCTTCTTAGGAAGTAGGACTTTCAGTACTAAAACTGGGTGGGACAGACCCTATGGCTGTGACTTAGTACTTTCACCTTTACTTGCAAGATTTTGAAACATTCCTTAATTTCTACTAAATCTTAGTTTTGATTCACAAATGTCTTTAAAGATTTAGCTAGTATTACAACTCACCACTGTTAGCAAGAGCTGTGCACTACAACATAATGAAGAGTGTCAATTTTTCAAAGGTATTCACTTAGTCTTTTACTACTACACAACAGAGAAGTCAGACTTATTTCAAACATTTCAAATTTGAAAATATAAATTACTTGAAAATTTCTACAAAATCCAATTATCTCCCAAGAGCTGAAGAGAATTAATTTTATGGTAGAACTATATTTCAGTTAATTTGATTATCTACATGACTAGACAGGAATAAAGATAGGAGTATTTCCAAACAACAAAAATATACTATTCATTTCTTATATTCTCATAACTTAGTACTCTATGTACTAAAAATGTATTAATCTAGAATTTCAGTCATTTTATGTAAGTATACAGCATATAAACCCACGCATCTATACACTTAAGATATCTCTGTAAATCGACTGTCAAAATGAATACTGGTTTGCATCTGCTGAGCATACACTGCCTGGATAATAGAGTCAAAACTGTTGGGATTATCTAATAACTTATCAAAGATTTAAAAATTACAGGTAATTTTGAATTGGATACAATTGAAGAGGCCAGTTAACTTCCTTTTAATTTTATGAAATCATTTGTTTATTTCCTTTTAACCTATCAAAATTCAAGAGAGATTTCTTGTTAAGAAAATCACGTATGCCAGCACTTTGGGAGGCCGAGACGGGCGGATCACGAGGTCAGGAGATCGAGACCATCCTGGCTAACACGGGGAAACCCCGTCTCTACTAAAAAAATACAAAAAAAAAACTAGCCGGCCGAGGTGGCGGGTGCCTGTAGTCCCAGCTACTCGGGAGGCTGAGGCAGGAGAATGGCGTGAACCCGGGAGGCGGAGCTTGCAGTGAGCTGAGATCCGGCCACTGCACTCCAGCCTGGGCGACAGAGCGAGACTCCGTTTCAAAAAAAAAAAAAAAAAAAAAAAAAAAAAAAAAAAAAAAAAAGAAAATCACGTATGCATAAATGCTGAACTCAGTAGCTTCTATAGGAAATTATGTTGTTAAGTCAGATGGGAACCATAATGGCCTCATCCCTGAAGCAATCACTGTTAATATAAATCCCAAACATATTTCTATATGGTTCCAATTTACTCCACAATGTGTTTCACCATCCTGTCAAAATTACTAGATACCAAATAACCAAGATTTATATGCTCAAAACTGACAAAAATCAGCGTTCTTAAATATATATGGCAATTGAGAGTTGCTAAATCTATGGAATCTTTTAAATTAAAAAATATTGCCCATTCTGATGAAACTGCTTACAATGACTACAAGTAAAGATGGTGGCCATTAAGTTTTATCGTGAGCACCTGAGGAACTGTTTGCATCCAATACAAAATGTTTCTTTCTTCTGAATTACTGACACTGGCAAATTGAAATAAAGTGGATACATATGGTTGAAACAATCTTCACATTTACAAATATCCTGAAATATTACTAAATCATAAAGACGTAAGCTGTGGGTTATATATTATAAATGTTGCCTAATGCATTCCCAACTCTGTTATTTGTTACAAATTTGTATACTATGGACAAAATTGGCCATTTATTCAAGAGTAACAGCTGGTTCCAACACTGTGCATCTTATCAAAAAAGAAGGACATTACAAAAGGGAAAAGGCACAATTAACCTCTAAAATGCTGAAAACAAAAGAATCTCATTCTTTGGGAAAACATTTAGGAGGAAACTTATAAGCAGATAATTTAAGTACTGTTCCCGTTTTAGCATTTTATAACTACCTAGATAATCTCAATATAAAGGTCTACCACAATAAAAACATTACACAATGCTGACATTATCTAAGAAAGAATAATAGGATCTGATACCATAAAGGGATATCAAATATTGTTAAAGGCAGTCAGCTGATTTTAAAAAGAAAAATACCATCATTACTGAATGGAGGCTGGGAAAAAAGTAGTGTTTCACCCTGTCAATCTAAGACAAAGTGTTACCCTGAGAAGATGAACAACATATCATCAAGTACTTACAGTATATTTTAAATTATCAGCTAATCCATTTTGTTGATCTATAGTAATGCTTAGGAAAAAAGCTAGAAACAGGAAAACTCAAACTCTCTAGATTCTAAAAAAGTATACCTCTTTACTGCATTCTATAATAACCTTACAGAAATTCTGATATTTAATCTTAAATATTTTAAGATCCATTTTAAAGTAGCAGCTCAGTTCACTCTGGCGGTATTTCACTGACATAGCCTAAGGCTATAGGTAATGGAACATTACTCACTATGATAGCCAGATTTCTTCTGCATGGCGGTTACAGGGCAATCTTTATGAGCCAGAAGAAGCTGTTTCAGCTGTGCCACTTCATTTCTCAGCAGGGTGACTTCACTCTGGAGAAGAAACAACTTATGTACCTTATCACAAACTAAACATATATTTTACTGTTTAAAACAAGCGAGGATTAAAGTATGAAAAATGGACATCACTGGCAGAACATTAAAAACAAAGAAAATATGCTGATTAAATATGTCTAATCAGTACATGGCAGCTTTTATATTTTAGCATTTATTAAAAAGCTGTAACTTGAATAAAAATTTAAGTAAGATAATGCCACAACTGGATAGCATATTTTGAAATTGTTTCCATTCCCTTGTGACTTCCTATATATTATAGGTAACCTGTTGAAAGTATTTTTATTTTATATATGTTACATGCTCTTCTGATTACTTAAAAAGAAACATCAAGGGAGTCAGGTGAATTTTCACCAATTCCATTCACTTAAAAATGAAAAATTCATCCTAGAAATTCAATTAAGCAGGTTTCTAGTTTCCTAGAAACCAAGAGAAGCTCCACAGGGGAAACCAAAATAACCAAAGAATCATGGATACCTAAAATTCACTGCAAGGCACTCTTGCTGGACACTGAAACCAATGAAACTAGATGTAATATTTAAATGGCTTAGTTGCCTTTGACCCAGGCAATTTGTACACATCTAAATTTAAATCTGCTAAATCAATGGAGATTTGTCCTGATCTTCAGAATGAGTACTTCAGCCATTGTTTGGGATACATTAATCTGGTAAAAAGTTCCAAATTGAGCAAGTCCGACTAATTCCTTTGAGTTACCCCAAATATTAAAAACACATAAGTCAGTGATCATTACCAATACTCAAGAGTTAGAAATAATATGAATTTAATAAACTGGTAACATAAAAAATTCTTAACTTACAAATACCTCTACTTACTTGGACTTACAATAACTAAAACCATTCAGATTTCATCCATGAACCAAAAAGTAAATTAGAATATAGAGCAAACAGGTGTACATAAAAGCTCAGGCATGACATTTTCTACCTTATTTCTTAACCAGAAAGCTGAATATAAAATAATTTAGCAGGCCGGCCCGGTGGCTCACGCCTGTGATCCCAGCACTTTGGGAGGCTGAGGCAGTTGGATCACTTGAGGTCAGGAGTTTGAGACCAGCCTGGCCAACATGCTGAAACCCTGTCTCTACAAAAAATACAAAAATTAGTTGGGTGTGGTGGCGGGTACCTGTAATCCCAGCTACCTTGGGAGGCTGAGGCAGGGGAATTGCTTGAATCCAGGAAGCAGAGGCTGCAGTGAGGTGAGGTTGCGCCACTGCACTCCAGCCTTGGTGACAGAATGAGACTCCGTCTCAAAAAAAATAAATAAGAATTTAGCAGACCTGGGCCTCCATTAAGTGATAAATGACAGAAACATAAAAATCAAAAGAATAAAAGTTAAGCAATCTAAAGGCAAGTCTATTGGGTCAAACAGTTTCTCACACCCCAATAACAATGAACTACATCACTGTATTTAAGTACAGAACAAAAATTGATGCTCATAATAACTCTAAACCATTAATTAAAAGATTAAATTATTTAGAATACTATATTTGAGGCAAGAATGGGTAGACTGTAACCAAAGTACAAAAGGTAACATTTAAAACAGTTCTGTTTGAAAAGATAAGCTGTCATTTAGAAAACACCTTCTGCAACTGATGTCAATACTGCTAATTATGGCTCAGTATTAATGACACTATTGATGAAACCATGTTATGAATAATCCAATGTATATTTCCCAATGTATATCACCCATCCTGTCAGCTTGATTTTAAGACTGACGTCTACAAGTTTCTCTCATTAAATCCTGTAACAGGAAATGGGCTGGATATTTATTTTTAGTCAAGAACATACAATCTTTAACAGTCTGGTGATGGTGACCATGATTTTCAACTCTTACTGCTCTTCCGATATACTCTATCCTTTAACACCAAACACTAGTAATGCTTCACGCCTCTCATACACTTGCTGCCTTCACATTAGCCTGAACAATATGAAATAACCAGTATTTGTCTTAACTTACAAAAATAACAGTTTGAAATTGCTAGCTAAATACATACTGTTGTCTTTATCTTCTCTTCTTTGTCTTGCTAAATATTTTATTTAAGTGCCAACTCAGTACAGTTTAGACTGCATAGGAAAATAAGTTAGATGCCTATTTCTGTGTTCCCACAGCCATATACTTTTGTGTGTATATATACAGATCTCTTCCCTAGTGCTTATCACACTGGATTGTAACTTTTGGTGTACTTGTTTGCTACCTCTCCCAGACTGGGAATTTCTTGAAGGCAGAACATATCTTTTTCTTGGTATCCCCAGAGCATAGCATATTGCCTGATATGGACTGAGTAGAGAGACATATTTTAGAGAGGACCATGTACTTCTATGTCTAGGAGGTAAAAAAATATCAAAGAAGGTGAAATAAAAAAGCTTGAATAATATGAATCTGGTCAGAGGTCCTAACTTCATCATTTATACCAACAATCTCACTGATACAGTTACATTGTTAATTTTCTCAGTTATGAAAATTGGCATATTATATAGTATCACCTCAATTACAGAACTTTAAAAATCACAAATGCCTTCTCTCTTAAACACTCTATACACTCACAATAAACCATATGATGAAACAAAATGCTGTATGTGACAAAAGTATTGAAAGTGTTATGCGTTGGCTAATTGATATAAAATAATTGATTTAAATATAGACTGGGTGTGGTGGCTCATGCCTGTAATCCCAGCACTTTGGGAGACTGAGGCGGGCAGATAACTTGAGGTCAGGAGTTTAAGACCAGCCTGGCCAATGTGGTGAAACCTTGTCTCTACTAAAAATATAAGAATTAGCTGGGTGTGGTGGCGCATGCTTGTAATCCCAGCTACTTGGAAGGCTGAGGCAGGAGAATTGCTTGAACCAAGTGGTGGAGGTTGAACCACTGCATTCCAGCCTGGGCTACAGAGTGAGACTCAGTCTCAAAAAAATAAATAAATACACACACACACACACACACACACGCAAATTATCTCTTTAAATAGGCAGGTCTGAAACTGATGAACAAGACAACAGTTTCTATATTTCAAACTTAACTGTTGGTGGTGTTCTGGCTGTTGATCTAATTAGACTACCCGGTTCACTAACATGTAGATGTAAAGATGCCACTAGCGAGGAAAGGTTAATGAACATCCAGGACTGAAGAGGTACAGTACTTGATACCTGTTACAATGTACATTTGTGCTAAATGAATTTTAATTGGCATTAACTTGGGGAAACAATGGAAAAGGCCAAGAAGAAGAAATTAAAAATTAAAGCTTTTGCACATTCTTTTATTTTTTAATTTCTGTTACTCTTTTTTCTTTTAAAAAACTCTGCACATTCTTATATATAAATTTGCATGTATCTAAAAGGTATAACATACAAGCATGCTGTAAATTATATTTATCCAAAATTCAAATAACCAATTTTCCATTATACCTTTTAAATGGCAGAAATGGTTAAGAAATAAACCAACAAATTCAAGGTGTGCACAACAGAAATTCAGTCCAATTTTTTACATTGTCCTGATCTAAAATGTTTTACAGTAACATTTTCCTAATGATGATTCTGAAGCTCAAAAGTGACTTTTGGATGACAGGTTACAATTAAATATTGTATTATTACTGTACTCTAATAGTCGATTTCATTAAAAGATGGTATCACCACTAGACTAAAACCAGTAAACGAGACACAATTACTGGCTAGGAATTGGGACTGAGAGAAATACTACAAAGCAAACATAGCTGGGGTGCAGGTTAGGCATGAGGGTGGGCCAAACTTTGAATAAGTAGATTAGTTGAGCTGCACAGCCCTAGTAAGTATAAGCATATGCTAGTGGTAAAGACCAGGTCAAGCAGGGGTTGGAAATAGGATGCTCACGCAGGTAAAGGTTTTATAACTGAATTAGTTAGAAGAGGCGAAAGCTAAGTGGTTCCTAAGTCATACACACACACACACACACACACACACATTTATTTATTTTAGTAGAGATGGGTTTTCACCATGTTGGCCAGGCTGGTCTTGAACTCCCGGCCTCAAGTGATCTACCTGCCTCGGCCTCCCAAAGTGCTGGAATTACAGGAGTGAGCCACTGCTCTTGGCCTCATTTATAATAAACATAGTACATTCAACAAACTACTCCAAGCATTTAAGAATTTTAGTCTCATGTACACACGCATAAAGAAAATACTGTATTCTTAAAAATATTGGCCGGGCACGGTGGCTCACGCCTGTAATCCCAGCACTTTGGGAGGCCGAGACGGGCGGATCACGAGGTCAGGAGATCGAGACCATCCTGGCTAACATGGT
>NW_016804432.1:5776479-5831113 GCF_001698545.2 Rhinopithecus bieti | reverse complement strand
TATATATATATCTATATCTATATCTATATATATAGGCAGGATTTATTACTATTCAGATAAGATGGCTGCATAAGTCATGATTTTAATTCTGAAATCTTTCTACTAAGAAAGATCAGAAGACAGAGAGAGAAGGGGCTGCTACACAAATATAATGGGAAGACTCCTTAAGTTCCTATACACAGAGACCTCAGAATGTAAAAAAAGAGAGGTTACATACACAGACAAAACCAGTTTGCTCAAGCCAAAATAAATATCAAGGGGATGTTCAGCCACAAAAAGACAATATTAAATGAAAAAAAATGTGTATCTCTTACTATCTATTTTGTGGATTACTTTAGATTAGATTTTAATTGGAGTCAGCCTCCGAAGTCCTTCTGGTTGTACTAGCTAGCTACTATTTTTGAGTTACTATACTTGCAGGATATGTTAGTTATCTTCCTGGGTCATTCTGAAGATGAAGTAAAATAAGGGATATAAAAGCATTTTGAAAATGTAAAAGTCCCATTCAAATGTGAGAAATCATCACTTTGTCAAAGTAAAACGTATTTGGGAAGATGGAGCAGATGCTAAAAGAAATTATTATTCTGGTCTAAAATCTAATGTAAATTATTTTGTCATTACCTGTACCACAGCTCCACTCTAATAATGTGGCTACTCAAAGGTTATTTATATACCAGCAAACAAATTTTTCTTACATTGTCTTTGTAATGTAAATCAGCCTGCTGAAATCATCACATGATAGCCAACTAATCAAAACTTTTATTGATATTTGGCCATTAATACCAGGTATTCCCTAAATTCATGATCTTTGACTTTCTACTTCAGCCATTACCCCCAAAATTAAAGAAACAGTATTGAATAGTTTCTTATTTTGCGAAATTTCTCACTGCTATGAATTTTTAAAATGTTTAGTCCTCACAAAAGGCAGTTAAGTATCAAGATTCCCTCCACACAGTTCCAAGGGTTATCGTGGAATGTTAAACCTTACACATGAAAACAAACTAGTTTTTAAAAAATTTATATTTTTAACAGAAAAAAGGATGACAGAGTTCTCACTAGAGCCATAAAATATTTTGGAAACACTTTGCAAAATGAATTGGAATGACTCCTTTCCTATTCTCACACTTTAATTACTTGTTTCATGTCTGTCTCCTCTGCTAGACCACAAATTCTGTAAGTGCAAAGACAATGTCTTTTTCGCTGTTACCCAGATCTAATAATATGCCTTGCACACAACAGATGCATAATGACAGAAGGAAAAATAACTAGCATTTGCACAGTATAGTTACAACACTTTTCTATATCTTATTTCAGTTGCTTTTCATAACACTACTCACTCTTATCAGTCTGACGGAGACACAAAGGCTTAGCAAGATTCTTAGTAAAGTCTTCAAATATAAGTATTAGATCTCAAACTCAGAATAAGATGCATGAGATGACCGCAGCTACACTAATACCCCTTTCTTTCATCTAGAATATAGTTAAGAACTCAGTGGAAAAAAGCGGAAGACAGTTAGATCATAGAATTCAGAAATTAAAACAAACAGGTATTATAAAGTATCTTCCAATTATTGCTATTTTTTCCTATTTCAAGTGATAAATACTGAAATAAGATATTGTCTGGTACCAGAAATAAAAGATTTAATCTCATTTTCTATAAGTCAATGAACCAAAAAACAAAACCTTTTCCACATCATTAACTTATGAGTAAATTCTAGCTATAAAGTGTGCTTTTATTAATTTATTGTGCTTCCACTCCGCACACATTTTGCAGTATCTAAGTTATTAGGTTGGTGCAAATGGAATCACAGTTTTTGCCATTAAAAGTATGTTTTGCCGTTACTTTTAATGGCAAAAGCCGTGATTCCATTTGCATCAACCTAATATAACAGCCAAATCCACACAAAAATAATTATCAAGTTGTACCCACAGAGTAAATGTTAAGCAGCTACTGTTAGTAAAGAAAAGGAATCTGCTTTTTGTTCATAAGGAAACATGCTACATTTATAAACTGAAAATTAACCGCCACAATGAGTATAACTGAAAGACAAAGCTTATAAACAGTAAAAACCATTTCAAGTAAAAGATAACAAAATTAACAAAACAGGTATTACTTTAAAAATACAATAATTGGCTGGGTGCAGTGGCTCATGCCTGTGATCCCAGCACTCTGGGAGGCTGAGGCAGGCAGATCACCTGAGGTCAGGAGTTCAAGACTAGCCTGACCAATGTGGAGAAACCCGTCTCTACTAAAAATACAAAATTAGCTGGGCGTGGTGGCGCACGCCTGTAAATCCCAGCTACTCAGAAGGCTGAGGCAGGAGAATCGCTTAAACCCAGGAGGGGGAGGTTGCGGTGAGCTGAGATTGCGCCACTGCACTCTAGCCTCGGGAACAAGAGCAAAACTCTGTCTCAAAAACAAACAAACAAACAAAAAACCCCAATAATTTATAACCAACAGTATTCAATTTTTGGTTTAGATTACCATAAATGTCTCTAATATAATTTGATGAAATTGCTCTTTTAGCAATGATTTGGGAAAACTAAAACATTATTAAATTTAGTGAATGCGGCAATAAGGCTGAATATATTTTCTTTAAGACCTAATATGTATTTGGTAAAAATATGAACAATCATACCTCAACACTTGCTAAACCTTGTATCACATATAAAACTTATAAATAAACTATGGGTCATTACTGCCCACTACACTGATCAGCTAAGCCTGCATGTCACATGAAGGATCATCAAGGAAATACAGAATTGATTAAAGTTTTCACATAAAGTAGGGTATAATTATTTCTTTGACATTCAATTTTCCTTACAAGTCATTCTGTTCTTCACAGTTAACGGTTTTGCTGTTGGCAGACTGAAGGAAATTTGTCTTCCTGAATCTATTATAGGCATGTTAACGCTTCACACTCTGAAAGCTAAAATCTGTCACTTTTAAAAAACTTATTTTACTTGACAATTAAGTAGAAAACAACAAAAAGTCAAAATAATATATTGACTTGAAACAATAATAGAAAGTCATAGTTGAAGTACCCTTTCTTTCCAAACCATCCACGCTCTCAATTCCCTCCTCACCATTGTTTGCACGTTGGTACATGTCATTCCTAAAATGCTAACTATACTTAGGGAGTCATTTTTATACCAGTTCCTATACCTATGCATTTACCCATCTAACTGTAAACCTTTTTATTAATAAGAAAGGATTATGCTTTATTAAGCATAATAATAATGCTTAATTAAGATGTAACTGTTCTTTTTGGTAATTTACTGAGGTGAAATTCATATAACATAAAGGTAATCAGTTTAAACTGGCATTTAGTACATTCACAATGTTGTGCAACTACCACCCTCTGTCTAGTAACAAAACATTTCCATCGCTCCAAAGTAAAACCCCTTACTCACTAAGCAGTTTCTCCCTATTCTCCTTCCCCCATTAATATGCCTTCTCTCTCTACGGATTTATTTATTCTGGGTATTTCACATAAATGGAATCATACAACATCTGATGTTTTGTTCTGTATTCTTTCACTTAACATAATGTTTTGAGGTTCATCTACACCATAGTATATACCTCATTTCTTTTTATGGAGGAATAATATTTCATTTTACATATAAACCACAACTTGTTTATCCATTCAGCTTGGATGGACATTTGGGCTGTTTCCAACAACTTTCTTTTTGCCCATACAAATATATATATTACAGATATTTTCCCAGGTTAATATAAATAGATGGATATAATACTTTTCTTTTTTGGAGAAGCATTTTAAATAAAATCCTTGATAATATATCATTTTGGCTATTTTAAAATGCATTTCTAAATCTAAGATGATGCCATCATCACCCAGTTTTTAATGATTAATAATACTGGTTTTACTTGTTCTGTACATAATTTGAGGTATTAACTAAACTCAAGTTCAAATGTAGAGCTTAATTTAGTGATTTCCTAAATTTAGCTTCCATTTAATAGTCTCATGCTTCAAAAAATGATGTCAGCAAACTTCTACCTAATGATAAATCTTATCTTTATTTCTCCAATCAAAAAACTTCTACCCAAATTAGGAAGTATATACAAAGCACTGCTAAAATAACGACATTTTAATCATAGATTGTGTGATAGAAAAAACATGAAATAAATGGGGTCAATATTATATTTCTTTTGAATACTGAATTTTCCATGGTTTTCTGCAATAATAAAGGGCTAATAGTGGTAATCAGTGCTGCAGTATAACTAAGGAACAGCAATATCTCATTAAAAACTATTAAGATTGCTCTAAAATGGTTCAAAGCAGAAAACTTGCCTAGCTTAAAATCCCTGTAAATAATAACATATATGTATGTACTACTTCATAGTTTTCAGGTATTTTTACTTCTTAAATAAGGCACAATAAGCCAAATTACAAAGGAAAATAACGGTAAATCTGTCTTACTAGTTAAATTTTTCTGTAGGAAGAAACCCTTGAATTAATTGACTGATTTATGTAACAATACAGAGAAGTAAGACCATCAGGTATTACCACATCTATTCTATAGGTAAGACAACTGACGATAACAGTGATTGTGTTTTATGTTATACAACTAAAAGACAGCAGGTCATTCAGAAGATTTTGTTAGTTAAGAACGGAAAAAAAATACACCTAAATCACTTCGTTAATGTAATAATATCTGAAAATTTAATAATAAGTAAGACTTGATATAAAATAGCCATTTTTGCAGCATAAATTAGCACCTACAGTCTATATTATTTTAAAAAAAAAGAAAATTTAGAAAAGTTTTCTAAAAATTTCTGAAACTTGTTCTTGATTAAGACAGACGCTCAAGCCTGTAATCCCAGCAATTTGGGAGGCTGAAGGCGGGTGGATCACCTGAGGTCAGGAGTTCAAGACCAGCCTGGCCAACATGGTGAAACCCCATCGCTACTAAAAATTAGCCGGGCTTGGTGGTGTGCACTTGTAATCCCAGCTACTTGGGAGGCTGAGGCAGGAGAATCACTTGCACCTGGGAGCTGGAGGTTGCAGTGAGCCAAGATTGCGCCACTGCACTTCAGCCCAGGTGACAGAGAGAGACTCCGTTTCAAAAACAAAAAAAATTTATCAGATGATAAATGATAAAATATATGTCTTAATAAACCCTAGAAGATAAGTACATATTTTAAGTCTATGTGATATGGTACATTGTATTAAAAATTTCTTCTAAATCATTAAAATCATTAAAAATAAGTTCTGCAAGACAATCTGTTTGTTCTATCATGTCAATATTCAAAGCACAATAAAGACTTGAAAGATCTCTGCTTCGCATTAAAAAAATTTAAATTATAAAACTTACATTTGGTAAAATGCTATGTCTGATTTAGCTAAAAACTGTTTCCTAACCATTTAAACAGACAATTATATTGGTGATATCTTAAAGACAGATTTAAGAAGACAGCAGGTCTCTTACCATCAATTATGATTATACAGAAAGATTCATTTTTAACTGGGTATGGATAATTCAGAAGATTTAGCTAGATTAATAACAAGTATAATTCATTAACATCAGTTTTCTAGTTGATACTTATCAATTGGTAGTTTAAGATTACATGGGAGAATATTTATGTTGAAAAAACACAACAAAAACAAAAGGAAGAAAAACAAAGGAAACAGATTTGGTGCTGCCTTAAAACTTTACACTCCATGAGGTTTTAAGAAATGTATCTGAGGCACATTGGCAGGGCAGTATGAAATGATCTGTACTGCCACTGGCCATATTGTACCTGGTCTGTGGATAATTAGAGTCCTTCAGTTTCCAAAGCTGTCAATCTGGCACCTTTCACGAGCAATATATTCACTTTAAATAAAACAAAACAGAACAAAATTTATAACTCAAAGAATGAAAGAATTTAAAACTGCTACTGAAGCAACTTTATAGTTGTGCTATAAACCAAAAAAAAGACAAGAAAAGTGAAATAACAGTGATATTTTTAAATTTTAAAATTCTCTGCACTTTATATCACAACTTTATAAAGTTCAAACCAGATAGTTTAGCTACTTCTGTACGCAGGTAAACATATTTTAAATTTCTTCATTGTATCAGTGTTGAAAGCTTTATATTATTTAATCTCAGCATCCAAACAAACAGGTTTACAAAACTATGATTTACTATAGATTCCATACACACCCAATATTATGTCCTAAAATGTTTGGAGGCCCAACTAGAAAAAAAAAAAAAAAAAAAGAAAAGAAAAAAAAAGCTATGTTCACAATTATTAAAAAAGAAATAAAACAAAATTCACATATATGCACCTTACCTGCAGCTGACCATTTAATGAACTCAAGTCTTCTGCTTTCTTCTCTAAAGACTGAACCCAGACTTTCCTTTTTTGTCGGCATCTTGAAGCGGCTGCTCTATTTCGCTCTAAAAACTTTCTCCTTTTTTCATCAGGATCTTCGTTAGCTGCTCTTCTCCGACGACCACTTGTACTTTGGGTCTGTGGAGTTGTGTGAGCTGGAGAAGCCTATTATAAACAGAGATGAAAGCTTGTTATATTTATATCTAGTGAGTGAATTAACATAGGCAGTAAAGGTGTCAAAGGGGGACAGCAATTTTATTTTCTAAGTTTTGTTGAATACATCAGTATGTTGGGGCAATATGAAAATGTGGTTTAACTTCTTTCTTGAATATACTTATGTTAGGAGCTATACTATAACACAATTCTCACTAATGCAATGTCACAGCAAATGTATTCTTTATGTATAATATTTTCATTTACATACAAGTATGAAAAAATTTAAAATATGATACAAATGATACATAGAAATATTTTTCCAAGTGTATTTTAACAGATTTTATTGTATTATTCAATCCCTGGAAAACTACTGATTATAAATTTCTCAAAATGTTTAATAACTTCCTATTTAAATTCATGACAGAAAACCATGATCTCTATGCTATTTTTAAATTAAAATATCTCATATTAAACGTCAATTTTCTTAAAGAAAATTGATTTCTCTAAAGTTATGAAGTGAAAATATGTATATTCTTTGGTATATTCAGCTTTTCTTCAGTTCGTGAAATTTATGGTCAGTCTTTTTCTAAGGGTCAAGTTCTTGTATTTATTAATGCTCATTTTTCTGGTAGGGAGAATCTTACAGGAACCTTAATTTTCATTTTAATTATTCCCTCTGCTCCCCAGTGAATCAGCTTGGTTATCTCAGATTAGCCAGAGAAAAAAAGAAACCTTCAGTCACTAGTAATACTGTCTAGTGTTTAAGACTATAAAACAATAGGTACCTTCAAGCCTTTCATGAACCCCAAAACTGTGCCACAGAACAAATGAATATGGGTGTCAAAAAATGAACTCTTGGCCGGGCGTGGTAGCTCATGCCTGTAATTCCAGAACTTTGGGAGGTCAAGGAGGGCGGATCACTTGAGGTCAGGAGTTCAAGACCAGCCAGGACAACATGGTGAAAACCTGTCTCTACTAAAAATACAAAAAATTTAGCTGGGCGTGGTGGTGCATGCCTGTAATCCCAGCTACTCGGGAGGCTGAGGCACAAGAATCGCTTGAACTCGGGAGGCAGAGGTTGCAGTGAGCCAAGATAACACCACTGCATGCCAGCCTGGGCAATACAGCGAGACTCAGTATCAAAAAATACAAAGAAAAAGAAAGAAGAAAATGAGCTCTTGGAAATGGTGCAGAGAAAAGAACACTTTGTGGCTATAGGCACATAATCCAAAGGAGAAGCCTGAAAACAATCTTTTACCTATAATTTATTATATTTAAAAATGGTATGCACAAAGAAAATTTGTTTTCTCCTAATCTATGTAATACAAATCTTACATAAGGCTCAAGTTAAATTCTGCAGGTAAATTACCAAACTATTTTTCACTCTAAAAAATTCCAAAAAATAAAGTTATCATTTCTTTGTCCAAATAACTAGCATTACAAAGAGAGTTATTTCATTTATAAAGTATTTTACACCTGGGCAACATAGCAAAACCTTATCTCTACAAATAATCTTAAAAATTAGCCAAGTGTGGCGGCATGTGCTTGTGGTCCTAGTTACTCAGGAGGCTGAGGTGAAAGAGGACTGCTTGAGCCTGGGAAGTCGAGGCTGCAGTGAGCCATGACTGTGCCACTGCACTCCAGCATGGGCAACAGAGGAAGATCCCGTCTCAAAAAAGAAGTATTTTAATTGTAATAAAGATTAAGCATTTAAATTAGAGTGTTTCTTTTACCTATGTAATTGTAACTTAATGTTTTAGAAAAATATTTCTATGGTTGGCTTCAAGATTTGCAATCTTGAAATTTTTTCTTCATTCTCCTATTTTCTTTTTTTTTTTTTTGAGATAGAGTCTCGCTCTGTGGCCAAGGCTGGAGTGCAATGACGTGATCCTGGCTCACTGCAACTTCTGTCTCCCGGGTTCAAGTGATTCTCCTGTCTCAGCCTCCCAAGTAGCTCAGATTACAGGCGCCCGCCATCACACCCAGCTGAACTTTTGTATTTTTAGTAGAGATGGTGTTTCACCAGGTTGGCCAGGCTGGTCTCGAACTCCTGACCTCAGGTGATCCACCCGCCTAGGGCTCCCAAAGTGCTGGGATTGTAGGCGTGAGCCACATCCTCCTATTTTTCTTATTGAGAATAGCAGGTTTTTTCTTTTACTCATCTGGCTGAATAAGAGAGAACAGTTTATTTTTGTTTTTAATTGATTTAAACTCATTATAGCAAAGACTAATCATAAGTACTAGAAGAATAGCAGAAGCTTAATTTCTGCTACTCAGAGTTACATTTGTATATCTTTATGCCTATCAAGGATTGGAGGCTTCTTAGAAGTATATACTGTTCCTTCTCTCCCCATGTCTATTGATTAATTCATTCCATTTCATTCAGAAAATACTTACAGGAACTATTCTAGAAACTAAGTATAGCAGTGAACAAACAGATAAAGTCCTGCCCTCATGGGGCTTCCATCCAATACAACAACATATAAATACACAAATAAAAATTAGATCCAGGAAAACTATAGTTAGTATAAGAAAGTAAGGACAATAAAAATAAATTATATTCATTTTTTAAAAAATAAACCTTTAAAAATGTAAAAAATCATACTTAACTTGCAGACCACACAAAAACACCCATGGGTTGCATATGGCCTGTGAAACATTGTTAAACCCTGAGGTATAACATTAACACACATACACAATCACTCAGCCCCTCATTTTCCCTTTTGGTCCCTAAGCTGTTTAGTGGATGACAACCACAACTACATTTCATTATGTTAAGTTTTTAAAAGACAAGATGCAGTTATGTAAATACCTATGCTTAGGTGGCAATCTAAAACTTGTTTATGTGTGTTTCTTTGATTGAAAACTTTTGCTTTTTAATGCCAATGCTAATATTCTTCAAATAAAGATAAAAGGTCTAAATAGAATTCTGTAACACTTAACAGGAGTACAATAATCCTTTACTAGAAAGAATTAGAAAGGCACTGCAGGCATATAACAATATCAATCATCTCACAGGCAGTCACAAACTAGAGGTAAGTGAAAGGGGTCTCCAGTATAAACAGCTGCCATCAAGCGTATTTGCTCCTTTGGTGATGTATCACAAGTTTTAATTCAGCAACCATTTGATTTATGTTAGTAATGTAATACCTACATATGTGTGTGTGTGTGTGAATATTTATCTACATATTTCTCTAAAAGACCTCTGATTACCTACAAGTGAGATAAGGTTACTTATACAAATAAATAACAAAGAGTAATGTTTTACAATGAGTGAGCAAATATTAAAAGCAGAAACAAGAATTATTTGTTCTGCTAGTATCGGAAACAGAAAAAAAATCTGCCTCTTTGGGACATGCACATTTTAATGGTTGTAGATGGCAACACAATATTAAAATATGATATGCATTGTAATCACAAACATATGGCATTTTAGGAAAAGGCAAAATCAATAACTTTTAAAGAAGAGATCCAAAAAGATTCTTTAGAAATCTTAGTTTTGCTACTTGAAAAAGAACATAAGATTTAGTTATATACATTTCTGAAGAACACAGCATCCCTTAACAAAGAAGTTATTGTCTATAAAATTTACAGAACTTAAACTATTAAATTTTCCTATAACCTCAATACCTTGGTTATACAGGAGAATAGGTCAAATCAAACCTGTTTATGCCACAGCAAGAAAAAAATATCTAGTGTTAATAGTTATGGTTTATGTCAAATTTGTAGTTTTGGACAATAACTAAGAAAACAAGATACATTTCATTCTTCTCACTATAAGGTTCTAATATTATTTTTCTAGTTATATAACTATTTTCCAAAGTCATAACTCTATAAACTTCCTCAATCAGGAAACAGAGAGTAAAGGAAATTTCTCAAAGCAGTATTTAGTTTCACTGTCCTAAAATCAACAGAAAAGGTATTTTCTTCAAAAGAATTGTGCCACGTCAGACCAACATATATGGACACCCACAGAAATATTTACAGGTGTCCTGAACAGAACAACTGCTCTATTATGTTTATTTTGTATCAATTTTGTACAGTGAGCTACTGTTTCTTAAGGCTTTTGATACCCCTTTGGAATAACAACATGACCAGAATAATATTTTTTAAATAAGTCATAAGTTATATTGTACTTGTCTGTTTAAACATGACAGAGTGCTGAATAATAAAAACAACACACATACCGGAGTCTCTGTAGTGGATGTGGCTGGCTGTTGTAATGACTGTGGTCGAGATTCCTCTGACTGAGTCCTAACCAATCCACTACCATGACCTTTGACAGTATCACCATTGGTAACTGGAGGATGTTGCTGGGTCAAAGCAGCTTTTAATCTCTGAAATGCAAACACCATTAAAAATGTTTTTTAAGTCCTTAAAGATCATCATGAATATCGATAAGACAAACAGTGAGATCTTAGGTAGTTTCCTTGAGTCTTTTTGCCTAGTACTATTAGAGGATTCTGTATTTTGCTGTTCCTAGTGAATTTGAGAAAATAATAATAAAGGCCTTAAAAATGTAACATCATATCATTGGCCAAGTAAGCACTGGCACCAAACCTGCAAACAGAGATCAAATGGGGCCAAACTGAGCCTCCTCCTAGAACGTACAGCTGAGTTTATCTCTCTTAGGTTTTTCCTGTCCCCAGTAAGCAGATCTAGTTCTCTTCTGATGTTGCAGTTTGCCAGTTAATTATTGGATTGTATTGGACTCACATTCAGAGCATGATAGATCTAGTATTAGAATGAGGCCTTAGATGTTTATGTCTACCACTTTCTCAAGATACAATTTCAAAGAAGCTTATTATGCTATCAATAAAAATTTGTCATATATGACTATTTTATCTCCCAACCAGTTAGTAAGCTCTTTAAGGGCAGAGATTATCTTACACTTTTGGGTATTCCTTTTAGCAACTGGTATAATTATTTGCTACATAGGTATAAAAGAAACACCTGTTAACTGATAGCAATTGATTTCTTTAGTGAAAATGGTCGTATGTGATCTTTAAGGTGATGTTGTTATGATCTGTAAACATGAAATAATTTGCAAAGATAATCATACCACAGTATCTTAGCAATGAAAGGGACTTCAGGGATCCCACAGACTTGAGACTGTTATTGCTGATATTGTTCTTAATAACTAAGATGTAGTTCTTGGGCCCCAAATATATATTATTACAGAAATTGGAGTCAGAGTTATATATACTACACTTTCCTACGATTCTTATAAAGGTGCATCTTTGAGGGGAGGGAGGCTAATAAGAGAGTGAGAGCGAGTGCGAGTTAGAGACAAAAGAGAGAGACAGAGATGTGAGAACCATGTTGCAGCCTACCCAGTGTTTCCCAAACTTCTCAGAAGTAAATAACTGTCTGGGGTGTTAAGTGTTAAGAACACATATTCTTGGCAATCTTTTCCTTTCTTCCTTCCCTGAGTATAGCAGAAAGGGGTGAGTGAGAGAAGAGCTTTTGAAAAGACCCCAAATAATATTAGTACAGGTATTTCCATTCACTTCAACTAAGAAAATTCAGAAATTTTATAACTATTTCAAGACTTGTAATTTCTTTCTTTTCATCTGGGCCTATCTTCTTACTATGTGATCCAGATCCCATAAAATATGAAGCATATATGAAAAGATCACCAGAATTTTAACTGAGGCAGTAATTATGCATGAACAAATGTTAGTGGACATTTTTTCTCTCTCTTGCGAATCACTGTATATTCTGGGTGTGATTTTTAAAATAAAGTCAATGTGTAAAAAGAAAAGTTTTCTTGAGATATAAGTTACACATAGCAAGTTAACTCTGTTTACTTTACAATCCAATTTTTTTTTTTTTTTTTGAGAGGGAGTCTCTTCCTGTCACCCAGGCTGGAAGGCAGTGGTATGATCTCAGCTAACTGCAACCTCCACCTCCACGGTTCAAGCAATTCTCCTGCCTCAGTCTTCTGAGGAGCTGGGATTACAGGCGCATGCTACCACGCCCAGCTGATTTTTGTATTTTTAGTAGAGATGGGTTTTCATGTTGGCCAGGCTGGTCTGAAACTCCTGACCTCAGGTGATCCACCCTCCTCGGCCTTCTAAAGTTCTGGGATTACAGGAGTGAGCCACCGCGCCCGACCTCTATTGAATTTTAACGAACAAATACACTCATGTAACCTACCCTACAATCAGAATACATAACAGTTTTACCATAATAAAATCCTCATGCTCTTTCCTGTCATACTCTCCTTCTACTCCCTGGCCCTGGAAACCACTGATCTATTTTCTGATCCCAAGAGTTTTGTCTCTTCCAGAAGATCATATAAATGGAAACATACATTGTATGGCCTTTTGAATCTGGCTTCTTTCCCTTAGCACAATGCAGCTGAGATTCACCTGTGTATTATCTGTGTTATCTATTATCTATATTATCTGTAGTTTTTTAATGAGTTTTTAATTGTATAGTATCCCCATTTTACACTTTAGGAAACCAGATATCATTTGCTCAAGGATGCAGAGCTGTTAAGCTACTTCAAATCCTGGATATAAACCTAGATCTCTTCAACTTCAAGTGCAAAATATTTCCATGGCACCATGCTGCATACTTTATCCTTGGTGCTACCAGAAAACACAGGGAAAGAACAAGAAAGAGAGTCTGAAGCTTTGTGGCTTAATGATTCAAAAGACAATCATAAGGATTGAGAGTGCCAAACCTGTTACTGCAACTGCTAAACCAGGATCAGGCGTGTTCTCTCCCTCTTTTCTGACAGACTACTTCTTCATGAATTGTAACAATTACCACTTACGTAATATCCTGATGCTTTCACTGATTAGAACATGCAATGTACTATGGTCTTATACAGCTGAGAATACACTTTAGGTTCAGCACCTAACTCTACCTCAAACTATCTGTGACTTTGAACAAAACATTGACCTTTGAGTCTCAATTTCTTTACCTATAAAACTTGGAATAATAACTTTCTTGCAGAGTTGAGCTGAAAACAAAAGTAACATGTAAAACTATCTGACTCATAAAAGAATTTTTCAGATGTTTCCTTACTTCTTTAAGAATACTATTGAGGCCTCTATTTTCTTAGTACGGAGGTCCAAAGAATCAGGAGAGTTTCTATGTTTCTGAATTTTCAAAATATCCTTAAGGGTCATCTTAAGCATTACTTTGATCCCAGACATATTTTATATGTGAGATGTAAAAAGTAGAGGTTCTTCTTCAAAGACTTTCCTCCCCATCTAATTAGGAATAAATAGCAACTTCTCTTAGAAGCAAAATTTATTCAAAGACCTGTGCTAATATTCTTAAATATCTGCTAGCCGTAATAAAGAAATCAATGTACTTTATGTTCTTAGCTCCCACAATTTAGCCTAAATATTTGCCCTGGCATGCTTATACTGGTCCAAGCATTAGGTCATAGCCTGTTCCGCTTCCTTATTTGAAGGTGTTTTTACCTTTCTCAGCATTCCACAAGTTACTTTCTCCTTCCTTTATTCTCCTCTGCCTTTGTTTCTTTAAAAAGTTCTAAGTTGCTAGCCAATCGGGACAAATACAGAATGTGAGGTCCCGTTCCAGTCAACAGAAACCAGACACAGCTGTAGAGTGGACGCGTCAGGTTATAAATGACCCTGTCTCCTTTGTTTGGTGTACTCTTGTGGGAAAACTGCTGGCGAGTGTACCCTTTCTGCAGAAAGTAAAAAAACTGGCCTTGCTGAGGAAATTAAATTTATGTTCACGTGCTATTTCTTTACGGCACCGGGGAACAAGCAAGCATTCCTGACAGAGACATGCTCAAGACCATACCAAAAACTGAATTTTTCAGAATCAAGACAAGATTCCTAGTTCCTTTTATAAACAATCAGAAACAACTATATTAGTAGCTAAAACATAGGCAATTAGGACCCTAATATGTGATGGGATGATGTGAAAGTGGATGGATTAAAACTGAAATTAAATGACGGACTAAAGTAGTAGCTGGCTAGAATCAGATAGGAATACTTAGGAAAATGATGAAGAAGTATTTAAAGTAGAAAGACCTGAGTTGGAAAAGTGTGGGTCAGAACAAAGGGAGACAGTCTTGGGAGGTCGTAAGTCTGCATATTTACATATTTTATAAATAGAATGTTAGACATCAAAATACAATGACTAGTATCCAGTCTATAGTGATAAACTGGGGCTTTCATTTCTAGTTTTAAAATGTGCACAAACATAACCAGAGGTAGAAATGTGAGGCTTAGTAAATTATGTGTTGGGAAAACATTTTTAAGTCTTTAGGTAGAAATCATCATAGAATTGAGGAGCATTTAAAGTTTTACAGTGAAGAGCTTAACTCTCAGAATTAATGAAATACAGTAACTGCACATAGGGGAGCCTGAAGTACATAAACATCACTCTCTTGAATAATCTTTAGTAGGGCAAGTTACTACCTTATAGAGCACTTAAAAGCAGCATCAGTATTCATTCATTATCCTTCCTTGACTGCCCTAGGGTATACAGTACTCATCCAGTGAGGAAGCTCTAATGTTTGCTCCATGCTGTTACATTGATTACAATGGGTCTGAGTTGAAAAGTATGCCAGTGGGTATACAACAGAAGAAAAAGATTTAAAGGGTTAATTAACACTGTTCTAAACTGTCCATTAATTTTCTAAAACTACAACAAAATGCACATACGCTAGAAAATTAGAATTAGGTCAAAAAAGCAGTCACTAAATATTATTCATATAAATTTTACAATTAATGTAAGGATATCTACAATCCAGCCATACATATTTGTTAGGAGCATTTGAAGAAGGCCAAATACTTTGGTTTAAAGAAAAATAAATGAAAACACATATAAATGTAATGAACATCTATTTTACAATAGAATTTTGGAGCTAGCAGAGATAATGAAAGTCAAGTAGTCCAATCACTTGAGATATAGAAACTCCAAAAAACTGAAGTTACTTCCCAGAATCATAGTTAGCAGAGATAAAACCAGAAATTCTACTTCTTGACTCCCAGTTAACTGAACATATTTTAAACAAAAGCTTTGCCAAACTGGAGCTCTAGTCTAATGTTAAATTTTCTAAATCTATTAGTGATCAATTAAGTCAAGCATCTGATATTGGTCAGTCCATTACTAAAATCAAAATCTCTCTCAATGGACAAATTTAATATATGTAAATAAGGATTAAGTACTCTGAGAAATAAAGATTCAGTACTCACAAAAATTGAAGATTTAAGGTGGGGTGTGATGGCTTATGCCTGTAATCTCAGCACTTTGGGAAGCCAAGAGGACTGCTTGAGCCCAGGAGTTCCACACTAGCCTGGGCAATATGGTAAAACTCCATTTCTACAAAAAACTTAAAAATTAGCCAGGTGTGGTGGTACATGCCTGTAGTCCCAACTACTCAGGAGGCTGAGGCACAAGGTTTGCTTGAGCCTAGGAGTTTGATGCTGCAGTGAGCTCTAGCCTGGGCAACAGAGTAAGACCCTGACTCAAAACAAACAAACAAACAAACAAAAAACCCCCAAAAAACAAAAGGAGGACTTTACAAGGTCTATATTATCCAACATGTAGAAGAAAACTTAGGCATAATTTTAATTTAAAGGTAGACTTTGTTTGATAAACAAAAATGTCTTTATTATATTTCTATGAAACAGATCAATATTTTAATGTTTAATTTTCAGTGATGTAAAGTTCAACTACTATATTGAAAATTTTTTTTCTTACAGAGATATAGATTGTTTCAATTAATTAAAGGATGAATAATTTGCTGTGCTGACCAATCTGATACATTCGCTTTAAGAGGTGATCTCCTAGAAATAATGTGTCATTCAAGTTCTATGTTGCACCCTTGAAAATAAAGTTTATCACATCTGTCAGAACTTGGTAGGAACAAAGTACTCCATCATAGTTCAAAGAAAAAAGATAACGTTCTCTAGAAACAATTTATGAAAAAGTCAGATCCATATTTCATATGTGCCACAAAAGCTCATCAGAGTAATAACCCTCCTTCTCCTGGGTGTTATCCTACCATCTGCTGCTCTATTACTTATCTTTATTTTGCAACTAATTAACAGCATAATCTTCTAAATTCAGCAAGTTAATTATCATTATTGTGGTCTATGCAGCATCATCAGTCCTCATGAAATCTTGTCTGCCCACCCCCAGAGAACGTATGAAAATCAAGTAGGTTGAGAGAGGGTCTGTTTCCTTGGAGTGGGCTCATTAGGTGTTTGCTGATTAGCTCGGCATGCAGAGGCAGGTCAGAAGAATTCTGCTGAACATGAGGTTCCATGCAGGGCCCAACCAAGTTAATGTAGGTTTCTGAACATTTGCCAAGATGCCCTCTGTCAGCTCTCAGTAGAAAACCCCTGCAGAAAACCTACTGGCTACCCACTGTGTGCAAAGATATTTATCAGTTTGTCACACGTCTTAAAAAAAAAAAAAAAGATTCTGGAGGATACTATTTAAATACTTTCCTAAATCTTAAAATCCCCAGATGACTAACATTTTCTTATTCAGAACAGTTGCTTTTGATTACAAATATTACAAAAGAAAACTGTTTTATTCGAAGAGTAATACGATTTACGTGTTTAGTGACAAACAAAACCCCTAAACCAAAATTTGGTGACAACTAGTCTAATTCTGTAGAAAATTATATCCTGGGAATTTTCTGTTGTATTAAAAGTACTAGATAGTCTTTCATTTTCGGGCCCTATCGACATTTCTTTAACACATTCTTACTTTTCCAAAGGCTTAAAGTTCTTAACAATTAAAAAACACAAGCTTACTGTAAATTTTTTTTTTTTTGGTTAGCAGAAAAGATCTTATTTCAGTATTCACAGCACACACAAACACAATGCATACATAATATCTTCCTGGAAAGGCACTAACACCTGAAAATCAGGGAATTACAAAAGCATCCTTGGCTATGTTAGCATACAAAGTAAATTTCTCTTTAGCTGTAGTGTGCTACTCATTCTTCCGTGTTCCAATCCCATTATTCTCTTATTTTAACTACAGGTCATTTTAGCAGAATCACTACTGCTACAATATACAGCATGTTATTAACAGATTGTGATCACAAAGGTCCATGCAGAACCCCAAAAGGATGATGTTTAAAATACTTTCAAAGACCTGAAAACAACAAAGTACAATCCAACAAAAGCAGTAAAAGAAGAAATTACAAGTTTTAAGGTGGTGGTGGGTTAGGGGTCGGTGTGCAAACAGGTGTAGGGTCAGAAAATCATTTAAGGTGTAACATGAATCTAGGGAATGTGAGCTGGGAACCACTTATTTGGAGAACGTGGACTTGGAGTTCTATATTTAAGGCATCAAAGAATCAAGTTCTGTGACCATTTATTTGGTCATTAAGAAAGCTCTGTGCACTGGGATATGAACCCATCTTCAATGTTCTTCAGTTGGGATGACAGTATTGTTTATTTGGTGAGTCTTCTTAAGCCCAGTGAAGCTTAAAAAAGTAAACGAATACCACTGACATTTTAATTTCAAACTTTAATTTCAAATAAACTATAACTATTTGGTACTTTACGTTCTAAAAGTAATTTGCCAAGTGGAGTAATGTATTTCCCTTGGACTTTAAGTGAAAATGTTTAATGAAGAGATTGACCTTGGGCTTGTGATTTTAGTTGTAAGTGCTGAGATAATCTTAAGTAAGCTTCTAAATAATGAATATTTAAGAAAACTATGTATCAAAAACTATGTATCAAAACACTGTAAATTTACTTAAATTTAAGAATTATTAAAGTACTTGAGAAAGTCAGACAATTGAGAATTATTGAGTACATAGCTTTACATGTATATAGCTTAGTGTGTTTAAGACTGTATTTTAAGCTCTTTAAAAGCAATTATGACATAACTGTACATGTAAATTGCCTTGAGAACTTAGGAAAGAACTAGGTTTCTAAACTTGTAATCTTAATAAATCTTATATTATTTTTTAAAAGTAGTACCTGAATAATCATTAGGTGTACCAGTCACCATCAAGGGCATTAAAATCTCCCCCTCCCAAAAAATATATAAAATCAAAACCCAAAACAAAGTATCTCATTGATAAAATATAATCCTAATTGCTACACATGCTGGAAAAAAAAAAAAAAAAACCATAACGGTCTTCTTAGGAGAATATTCTTTTTTGACTCTCCTGATGGTCACTGAACACATTTGCAAGAAAAAATCTCAAAATTTAAGATCATGTCTATTGAATTTCTTAAAACCCAAGAAATGTTTGCCATGTAACAACTGATAGAAATAGTTGTTAAATGATGTTGTTAATATAAAGAATATTGAAGTGTGAAATAATTTCTATGCAACAAAAAAAAACTCAAGTAACCAGAATTCCCTTATCCAGTACACTCACATTTTAAGTTACCAGTTCATGTTACTATACCAGCATAACAATATCTACTGTTTCACAAATGAGCTGAAATAAATAGCTATGATTTATTAGAAAATGGAAATAAAGGAAAATCAAATATACCAAAGATGGTAAGTTCCCAAACCACAATGTAATTAAAATATAAACCAATATGAAAAAGATAAATAGAAAAGCCTTGAAATACTTGGAAATTATACAGTGCACTTCTAAATAACTCACAGGTCAAAGAAGAAATCACAGGGGAAATTGAAGAAGTAATGACAATAAAAGTATAGCATATCAAAATTTGTACACAGAGGAAATTTTATAGCTTTAAATGTCTATATTAGAAAAAAAGATTTAAATTGATAATCTAAGCTTCTACTTTAAGAAACCCAAAAAAGATAAGCAAATTAAGTTTAATTAAGCAGGAGAAAACAAATATTAAAGACAAAAGTAATAGTCAATGGGAGTATAAACATGCCATTAAGAAAAATAAAGGCAAGCTACAGACTAACAGAAAACAGACAGTAGAAATATATGTATCTCTCTCTCTAACAAAAAAACCTTATGTCCAGTATAAATAAAAAATTCCAGGCGAGTACAGAGGCTCACGCCTGTAATCCCAGCACTTTGGGAAGCTGAGGCAGGTGGATCACCTTAGGTCAGGAGTTTGAGACCAGCTTGGCCAACATGGTGAAACCCATCTCTAAAAATACAAAAATTCGCTGGGTATGGTGGTGGGTGGACTGTAACACCAGGTACTAGGAGGCTGAGGCGGGAGAATCACTTACATATGGGACAGGGAGGCTACAGTGAGCCAAGATCTACTGCACTCCAGCCTGAGTGACAGAGAGAGACTCTGTCCAAACAAAAAAAAAAAAAGGAATTCCAGCCAGGTGCAGTGGCTCACGCCTGTAATCCCAACACTTTGGGAAGCTGGGGTAGGCAGATTACTTAAGGTCAGGAGTTCGAGATCAGCCTGGCCAACATGGTGAAACATCATCTCTACTAAAAATACAAAAATTAGCTGCGTGTGGTGGCGGGAGCCTGTGATTCCAGCTACTCGGGAGGCTGAGGCAGGAAAATTATGTGAACCCTGGAGGCACTGCACTCCAGCCTGGGAGACAGAGTGAGACTCTGTCTCAAAAATAAATAAATAAATAAATAAAAATAACAATGCAATAATAAAAGCAATTGGCCGGGCACGGTGGCTCTCGTGCCTGTAATCCCAGTACTTTGGGAGGCCGAGGAGGGTGGATTGCCTGAGCTCAGGAGTTCAAGACCAGCCTGGGCAACACAGCAATCTTTACAAAAAAATACAAGTAGTCCCAGCTACTTGAGGGGCTAAGGCAGGAGGATGGCTTGAGGCCGAGAGATCCAGGCTGCGGTATGCCAAGATCATGCCACAACACTCCAGCCTGAGTAACAGAGCCAAACTCCGTCTCAATCAATCAATCAATAAAAGAAAAGCAACACAATTTTTTAAACGGACAAAAGACCCATAACTAATGTCTGGCCAAAAAGGAAACGGAAATTAAAACTATGAGACACTGCTAAACAGCTCTAGAATGTCTATGATTAAAAAGACAGGGAAAACTAAATGTTGGCAAGAATGTGGGAACAACTGGAATTCCCATACACTGCTGGTAGGAATGTAAACCTTTGGGTAAAAGTTTAGCAATTTCTTATAAAGTTAAATGTATACCTACCCTCTGACTCAGCAATTCTACTTTTAGCTGTTTAATCAATACAATGAAAATATATGGCCACGAAAAGAGTTATATAAGAATGTGTATAGTAGCTTTACTCACAATAGCTAAACACTAGAAACCAATAAAGTGTCCATGAACAGGACAATGGACAAAGAAATTGTGGTATATTCACACAATGGAATACCACTGAGCAATAAAAGAAGCAAACTATGATCACTCAACAACATGGATAAATCTGAGACATGATGAGCTGGACATAAGAGTATAAAGTGACTACTTATATGAAATTCTATAATTAATCTATGGTTACAAACATAAGAATAGACGGAGTGGACTGATGGGAAAGAAACTTTTATTCTTCTTAATTTAAATTCCTGATGACCTAAAAGAAACAGTTATTCAGGTTAAGTATAAAGTTCAAGAGTTTCTAAAAATATGGCCTACTCTTGTAGGCAAAGGTATTTCTTAAAATTGGATTTGCTCGTTTTGAATTAATTTATAGAAAAAAGTCCAATTAATATGTAAAATATTTTTAGATACAGTACAATAACAAGATCTCCTTTTAACATCTATATCTGCTTTACTCAGTTCCCACTGCAGGGTAAATTAAATTGAATTTTTCATCAATACAGTATACTAAAATGGGAAGTGCAAAAAATGCCCCTGGTGAAGCTCTTCTGCTATCAAGTGAAGAAGATTCATCTTAGGATTTCCAAAGCTCTGACCTGAACATACTACGATGTGAAAAATTTCCTCCTTGGGTTTTTAGGGTCTTCTCTGACAATCAATAACCATCTAATTTTTATACTCTTGAATGAACCAACTGTTGTTCATTCAGATAATATGTAAGTTTTATTGCTAAAACAGGGTATCCTGTGCAAATTTCTGACTGATTATCTGCACTAATGGAGAATAGCAGTAAAAATTTTTCAGGCCGGGTGCGGTGGGTGGCTCACGCCTGTAATCCCAACACTTTGGGAGGCTGAGGCGGCGGGATCATGAGGTCAGGATTTAGAGACCAGTCTGACCAACATGGTGAAACCCCGTCTCTACTAAAAATACAAAAATCAGCCAGGCATGATGGTGCACACCTGTAATCCCAGCTACTCAAGAGGCTGAGGCAGCAGAAATGCTTGAACCTGGGAGGTGGAGGTTGCAGTGAGCTGAGATTGCACCACTGTACTCCAGACTGGGCGACAGAGTGACTCTATCTCAAAAAAGAAAAAAAAACAAAAAACAAAAAAACAAAAATAACTTCAGCTTTGCAATATGTTTTAGCATGTAAAAATTTGTATTTAGTATAGGGCCTAGCAAATAACTGAAGCAAACAGAAGGTGTCTAATAACTACTAATCTACTGATTACCTAAGGATACATTAATTGCTGTTATTAGCCCTATTATGATATAGAACATTAACATTTACCCAATTGATGTTATTAATTAACTGACATTATTGTATTATAACACAGCAAGGAGAATTATGCTGATTTATTTTATTTTATTTTTGAGACAGAATTTCACTCTGTCACCTAGGCTGGAGTGCAATAGTGCGATCCTGGCCCACTGCAACTTTAGCTTCCGGTGTTCAAGCAAATTCTTGTGCCTCAGTCATCCGAGTAGCTGAGATTACAGGGTGTGTGCCACACGCTCGGCTAATTTTTGTATTTTTAGTAGAGACAGGGTTTCACCATGTTGGCCAGGCTGGTCTTGAACTCCTTACCTCAGATGATCTGCCCACCTCAGCCTCCCAAAGTGCTTGGGATTACAGGTGTGAGCCACTGCACCCAGGCCTGATTTTAAAAAATAGAAGCGTTAAATCTTCTACTAAGAAAATTAGAAAGTTTATAGGATTTAGGGTTAAGAAGTACCCCAGAAACCAAAGCTTAATCCTTTTATTTTACAGATGAGGAAATGCAATGTCAGGAAAGTTAAAGTTGCTTAATTAAAGGTAGTGAATAGTGGAATTAGGATTAAAATTAAAATACACATCTAAACATTAATTTAATAGCATCTAAACAGCACAACAGAAGAAAATGGTTTTCTTTATATGTATCATGTTTGCTCACTTGTACACTATTTCAGAATTCTTTTTAATACTGTTAAAACCACTCATCATTATTAGCAGCACTGCCTTCAGATGATCACATCTAGTTTCAGATGTAATACTCCTATTTTCCACTAGGAGGAGAAAAAGCCACAGGCAAAAGCTAGACAAACCACAAGTGACGAGAAACAGAGCTTCTAATCTACCCACTTATTTTTTAAAGTATCACTAACTACTCACTATGCTAAAGGAAGATTTCTTTTTTCAAATTTTGTGGTTCGTCTATAGTATAAAACAGTCCGTAACTTAATAAAAATGTGATCTAAATTGTACATCTGAAGCAGGCTTTAGTGAAAACATGAATTCAAAACAGCTTCAAGCAATGTATAAAATCTGGCTTACCATTTTTGCTTCCGACTGTACTGGTTGGGGAGAGGAAGGACCCGGGATTCCTGGAACACTAGGCACCATGGTGACTGGTCGAACAAGCTAAGCATAAGATAAGGAAAAATAATTGCAATATATTCAAAATGAGATTTGTACTTTACTGCTGTTACAATAATTTGAGACTTTAAGAATCAGAACATTGTAAATTTATCACTAGTTGATTTTATCTCTATACCAAATCCTTATTTGGTCTTATATCCTGACTTATCCTTCAAAAGTTGTCAATTTCTGAGACATGCGCTTTCCTAATCTTCAGTTTTTACAATTTCTTTCTTAATGGTCCCCGTTAGAAATTCATAATATTCAAAGTGATTAATGCAAAAATTCTCAAAGATATGTCAAATTTCCATTTTGAATCTGAAAGGAAGAATGTCAAAACTTGTGACACTTAGGGCATAAAAATAATGTTCAACAAAGAACCTTATTTTCTAAAAGATGATTTTCTTACGTACATCCACGTATAACAAATAACACACGTAATGATTTCTCAAATAATATGTAGCAGGTTCTTACCATTTTGGTTTCCTTTTTTTTGTTTTTTTTTTTGTAAACCGTACAGCCACTGATGGGACCACAGTTACTGTATAAATAAAGCTTATCTTTTCTTTCATTTCAGGGTTGCGTTTCAGTCACAAGTTACAGGCGTAGGACAGGGATAATCAGGAATCTCAAATACAAGGCAGGAAGTTTCGCGCTCCCGTCAGAAAAGATTTCCGCAGGTAGAAGAGGAAGCAGGGGGAGTAGGCTGTAGGTATCTGGTCCTCACAAGGAGGTCTCTCAAAGTAAGCATTTCGTGAGACAACCATACGTTTCTTTTTTAAAGGCGCGTACATTATGGCGGTTGAAGTTACCTCAGATCAATGCAATTTTGGGATAGTTCAAAAGATCACCTGGTAAGGAATGTAGTTAATTAGAAAGATTAGTGAATTGTAGTCCCAGCGTCGTCGGGAGGCGTGAGGCAGCTGTGGAGAAGTGGCGTGGAACGCTGGGAGGCGAGTTTGCAGTGAGCCGAGATCGGGCCCATGCAGCTTCCAGCCTGGTGCGGGCGGGCGCGGGCCGCCGGTTGGCCGGCGAGAGTGGCTCGGGCGCTCAAGAAAAAAAAAAAAACAAGATATGAAATATCAAGACAGTGGTTATCGCTCTCAGTTTCTTTGTGGCTGTATGCTCACCGAAGAGTGCGTGGAAGTTTACTATAAGCTGTTTAAAAAGTAACTTGTTTGCCGGGCGCCGCTCAGTGGCCTCAAGCCTGTAATGCCGCGAAGGCACTTTGGGGAGGCCGAGACGGGTGGATCCGACGGACGGGTAGGGAGCTCTGGACCATCCTGGGTGAGCACGGTGAAACCCTGTCGGTTACTAAATCAAGAAACTAGCCGGCGACTTTGGCGGGCCGTCGGGGCGCGGCGGGGCGGCGCGGGCTGGCGGGCGCGCCTGTCAGTCCAGCGTCTACTCGCGAGGTGAGCAGGAGAAGGCGTCAATCCGGGAGGGCAGAAGTTGGCGATGCTGAGTGGAAATCGGCCACTGCACGCCCTCGTGCACGCCTGGGCGACGAGCGGAAGACCTCCTATCTCAATAAGAATAAAAAAAAAAAAAAATTCTTTTTATTGTTTTTCAGACAGGGTCTTACTTTGTTGCCGTGCCTGGAATGCAGCAGTGCAATCTCGGCTAACTACAGTCTCAACCTCCAGGCTCAAGTGATCCTCCCACCTCAGCCTTCTACAGTTGCTTCTACCACAACTGGCTAATTTGTGTTTATTTTTTGTAGAGATGGGGTTTCGCCATGGGATTTTCATTTTTAGATGAAAATGAAAATAATGTGTTCTGGAAACTGTGCTAGATGTCTCAAAATGAAGTTCTCAGGATGAAAACTTGAATGTCAAAGACATAAATGAAGAGTTTGAATAAAACTGTTTTATGAAATATAATTAAGAAAAAAGTAATTTTCTAACACACATTCCAAACAATGTGTTTTGAAATGTTCATTAAACGATTACTTTTTTTTTTTTTTTTGACTTAGGGTCTTGCCCTGTCATCCAGGCAGGATCCATAGCTCACTGCAGTCTCAAACGCCTGGGGTCACGCAATCCTCCTACCTCGGCGGCCCAATATGCTAGGATTACAACAGGCATGAGTCGCTATGCCTGGCCAAACTATTACATATTATAAGTAGACAGTTAACTATTTTGTCTATGTCTTTCAAAATTTATATATTTAACACACCCCACAAAAACTTTTTTGGGGGATCTTTTCACAGGGAAAGTGAAAGATTATTTTGCTAGAACATTTAGATTTTAACATGATTGGGCTATCAAAGATTCTGCAAACCCTACTTGACCACAAAAATTCAGAGTGTGTCTTTATAAACAATTTCCATACTAATAGAAATACCACAGTTATCTGACAAGTATTCTAGAATAAATATCTTTCTAAAATTTGAAATCTGTGTTAATATTTGAATGCTACAAGCCCAGTCAAATGGAAATGGGTTGAAGAAGATCTCAGTATAAAAAAAATAAGATTTTGGGTGGAAGAAAATATAGCTATACTTTGAATGGTATATGCTATTACAATGATAACAAATAAATACTATCAACTGCCAATCAATATTATGTTAAATTCAATTTCATAAGCCAGTCAAGCAGTCAACTTTATTTTCTGACTACAAAGATCAGTTTTGCAATAGAGATTTAAATAGTCTAACTTTCTTACTGGGACTGCAGCTGGAACATGCACATTAGAACTTGTAATTGATGCAGGAATAGCAACAGGCATGGTTTGTCCATTAGGAAGATGTAACAGAAGAGGAAATGGGCCTGGTACAGGGCTAAGAGAAACAAAAGAAGAGAAATTTAAAAAAAGAGATTCATACCAACTGTCTCTTAAAATACAACAGTATTTTACTCCTATAATCATATCATTTAAAATACAATTTCTAACCACAGCAAAGCAAATGGCAAAATTTATTTTAATTGCATCTTAAATGCATAACCTGTGCAGCAGTATTAAAAAGAAGAGAAAAGTTAAGGATTTACTTGGGACAATCTCTAATTTGTAAAATGAGAAAAATTCTCATCAGATAGTTCTTGGGAGCTACCAGTAAGAACTGAAAGAAATGGAATCTGGTGATGGAGTAATTTTATATTTTGAGTGAAATAGCATGAAAACAAGACTATCTTAAATTCACGTTCTATATTTATTTTTAGTTGTATTTATCTTCCACTCTATTAGTTAACACTTATATTAAAGAAGACTACGCAAGTACTTTTTCCAAAATTCGAAGCATGCACACACATACAAAACTAAGATCTTGGTTTGAATAATCAAATGTCTTAGGAAAAATCATAACAAAACAAACTTAGTTCATGTACATGTTCAATGATTGGCCTGAATCACTTACACAATTGGCCTGTTAGAGGATGGTGCCTGGGTGATTACGGTACTTGAGGTTGGTGAAGGTACTGCCTGCTGAATAATTACACTTGAGTCAGAACTTGTAAGCAGCACATTGGGAACCTGTAATGATGCTGGACGAACAATAGCTGACGTGGGCTGTGCAGTTTGTGCCAATGGTACTTCCTATTTAACAATGAGATCAAGAAAGGGTAGCATTTAAAAATACAAGTCAATTCACATACCTTAGTGAACAGAATGTAACACACTTCTAAAAGCATCTACAGAATAACAACTGCTCAAAGCAAATTAATATTTAAATTAATTAAAAACATTTTAGAAGAGCTGTAAAGATTCAAATGCAATGTTCAATTAATATTTTACTTTTAAAAGACGGTTTTTTTTTTTTTTCAGTACAACTTGTTTTCCTGTCAATCCAGAAATAAGTTAGACTAGGCAACTTGGCTATGATACCAAGAGAATTTTAATAAAAAATAAAAATATAATCCATTCTCAGAGAATCACAGAACTTAAAATCCAGAAGGGATTGTTTAGTTTCCCCTCCCTCATTATACTGTATAAAGAGGAAACAAGTCCAGTGAGGCTGTGTTATGGCTGATACAAATTAAGTAACAGAAATAAGAATTTTTAGAGCAATACAAATAATTATTAATTTCAGTTAGTTACCTCATCTATATCAATAATTTCTCAATATCAAAAGGCCATGTAATACTGATATCTTGAATATAAAATAATTACTGGAGTGAACTCTTTCAAGTTAGGAAAACAGAATTTGTCAGCCAAGACCTTGAAGATGGCATTTCCTCTGGCTTTACAGATTAGAGAACAAAAAGTTTTAAAAGATTTTATCCAGAATTCCTTAAATAAGCCAGTGTATACATTGGGTCTACTGTGTTTTATGAATTGGCCTGTATGGTGCCACTTATCACCAAAATCTTATTAAGCTACATAGGAAGGATAAACTAGTACTATTATAACTTCATTTATTCAATAAGTTGAGAACTGAAGCTCTCAAAGACTAGTGGGAAGACACAATAAAAAGTACAACAAACAACAAAATTTCAGATTGTAGTAAATCTTAAGTGTTACAGAATAATACGTGCAACCTAACAAAGGGTGAAAGATTAGCTGAGGGTAAGGAAGAGTCAGTTAATTTAGATAGCATAGTAAGAATAGGTGAGCTTCTATGCAAAAACAGCATTTGAATTGATGATGAAAAGGTAAGGAGGAGAGCATTTCATTATAGGGACAAGGAAGCAATACCACATGTCATGTCCTGAGGTAGGAAAAAGCTTCAAATATTTGATGAACACAAGAGAGGTATGAGGTGAGGATAGATGCACAGACAGGCCCAGATAAAAGAGGACTTACGCCAAGGAGTGTGAAGTATTTTAAATACAATGGTAGACCACTGAAAGATTTTAAGCAGGTGACATGTTTAATGTATTAAAAGTCATCTTATAGAAAATGGATTGGAGGTAGAAGCAGGAAGATCAGTTAGAAGGTAACTGTTAATAATCCAAATGAAAGATGATGATGGTTTAGGCTTAAGTGTTGTCACTGAACACAGACATAGAGGATGAGATTCAGGTCTGATAAAATACGCTGTTAGTTTCAGTGTAAAAGAAAAGAATAAATAAAGGATGACCTCTAAATTCTCAGCTAGAACAACTAAACGGGTGGAGAAAATTTACTGAGATGGGGAAAACTGGGGGAAGAATCAAAGACTCTGATTTTGACCTATTAAGTTTAAGATTTCTATTAGACATAGAAAAGGTGATGTCAAGATGGAGTTGGATATAAATATGGCAATCTGGTGAGATATCTATGCCCATAAAAATTTGGGAGTCATCAGTATGTAGATGTTTATTAAAGTTATGTGGCTGGATGAGATCACCTAGGAAGAAAATCAAGAAAGAAGAAGAGCTCCAGATTTTTTTTTTTTAAAATCAATTTCATATGGTATACCTTGCTCAAGGAGGGCCTAATGATTGGGGAATGCAGAAAGAAGGAATACTCCTAAAAGATGCTGGAGCAGCCATGAACAACGAAAAACTGTTAAGTGTGAAAAGAATTAAATGCTCTTTAGGAAAAAAGATTTATATCAGAGATTTAAAAAGCATTTCTAATAACTGCGATAATGTGAAAACAACCTTTATGTCCAAAAAGAACAGGATAACATAATACATATCATATAATAAAACAAAGTACAACCATTTTGGGGAAATCTCTAATGACATGGGAAAATATTCATCAATACTGAGCGTCTAAAGCACAATATAAAATAAAGCTAGGATCTTTGTATCCATCTATCCTTCTATTTATTCACTTATATATTTGTACCTATAAATGCATATATTTAGGAAAACGTTTCAAGATAGTAATCTTATTCAATTAATGTGCTAATAGGTGATTTTGGTTTTCTTTTCATTTTTTCTATTCCTAGAGAAGAAGAATGAGAATGTACTTTTAAAATCAGAAAAAGAAATTGCAAAAAAAAAAAAAAAAAAAAAAGCCATTTATTCTAGCCAAAAAGTTATTTTTTCTGTAGTTTCCTTTTTTCTAGCTCTTCCGCCACGACAGAAGTCCATTAGTAAGTATGGTTTTAGAATAACAATCTAAAAAAGAATATTGCCTCTTCGCTGTGTCCTGCACGGTACTACTCCCAAATAAATCATGTGCTTATTCTATGTGCTTGTGTGAACAAAAGAGTGATCAAGAAGTTCCCATAATAATGTTACTCAAAACACAACTGTAGCCCAGGTGGTCCCAGATTTCTTGTGTATCAGCTAGTATCATCATCATCCTAATTGCACTTACAAAGATCCCACTGCTGAGATTTGAGTAACAGTCCCTTAATCTGTAAAAGTCTAAAAGACGCATTGTTCAAATAATTTTTGAATAGATTCTTAATTTAGCTGGTTACTGTATAAAGTAGCTAAATATAAAATAGCAAAAACCCAGAAAAATTAAGTTAAATTTATACCATTCATGTATCTTTAAAAATAAGTTTTATCTAACCATGACTGTTCCCCCTATAATTTTTCTGTGTACAATAAAACTGGCAGTCTTCTTACCCTGAAATATCTGAGTATTGACAGGCTTTCACTATAAAATATTGCAAGCTAACACAGAATTTAAATACATTAACATTTTATGGAGATTAAATAGTAAACTTTATTTGGGTACTGTTCTTCCCCCTTAAGTTTGTATTTCTACAAAAATTTCTAACCTCTCATCACTGGTAGTAGACTCTGGGTGATGGGTAAAGGACTATCCTGGTGAGTTGTTTCTACAACAGAAGGTTCCCTCAATTTTGCTTCTTAGTGATAGGTTTGTTCAAAGAGGGATAAATCTAGAGGCATCTGTAAATTCAAGTAAGAAAGGAACAGGTTACAAGTTAAAACAGTATGTCTAAATTGAAAAAGCAAGGAAGTATAAACTATGATTACTTTTCTGTCAGAAGTACTATTTAAATTTCATCGTTACAACATACTTTTTTTAATGTCTCTTCTGAAGCTTTCTTGAATTCATTCTCAATGGACTTGCCAACTCATTAAACAAACCCACCTTCTTCACAGTTTTTCAGAATCTGGTTGGTGTTGGGGTCCTGAATCTGAAATAAATGTCAAGGAAGTAAATCATGCATATTTAATATGTTACGACTCTAAAATATAGCTACTAAGTTAACAAATTAGCGGACTGGTTCAGTCAGTTTGTTAATTCTCTCTTTGGAAAGACTCTTCCTTTATAAGCAAACAAAATTTGTTAAATTTTTGCTGTTCTTCATAATTTCCTCCAATTTTAAGACTATGAAAGTAGGAAAGATCCTTTTTGCTCCTTAGTCCACTGCTTCTCTTTGAGTAGAGATGGCATAAACCATCCTCTACTCAAGAGATAAACTATTATCTAACACAGTATAAAGAATTTTACAAAATTTACATTATTAAAAACTACAATTATTTAAATAAACGAAATTTGGGGAAAACTAGGATAAGAGCATATGTATCTGATTTAACTTGGTTCTTCCACTAGTTGTTCATAGTCTATATGAAAGCAAACTAAGATAAAAGAGAATCTTTAGTAGGCAGATAAAAATATTGTAAGAAAGAAAAAAAAAGTTAAAACAGCCCTAAAACAACAAACCCTCTTTTTGCCACTATCTACTGAAACTAATTTTCTAATTAAATGCATTTTACAAGCTAGGTACAAGGGGTATGTGTGAGTCACATGCCTCCAGAATGTTCTAGCTTAATTCCTAGGGAGTAAAGAAAGAGTTCACTCTATTTTCTTACAACATGAAACATTTCAACTTTACTCGAATATGTACTCCTACTATGTACATTAACATATGTACTCAGTGTTCATGTATAGGCTACAAAAAATGCCAGATAAGATTTACACTGAATGAAAAGAAACTTATAAATTCTGCCTATTTAGTGTTATTATTTTCAAGGGTGTCTATTCATATTGATTAGAGTTGGTAGCACATTCAAATTCTATTCACATTTAATATATTTTAGAGCACCAATTTTACAGGCTATAGCAGGGATCTAGCCTAAGTGAAATAAAAGTACTCTTCTGAGGAAGACTCTTAGTTTAAGAGAAAATACTCATAATTTCTTTTGGAAGATTAAAATTCACATATTTGTTAACCATTATATCCCCACAGAGGGCATTACTTACTATTTTATCTTTGCCCCCCACATGTATACCTAGAGTACTAGTATTTTTACTATGTACAAATATATTTAACACTAAAATGACCCACTTGTAATACATAACTAGACAAAATGCAGGCCTGTCTCAGGCACTGTTAGTAATATCAGAATTACTAGAAGGACTCTATTGTATCATAATTTTACTAGTTTCTAGCCTATCCTTTAATTCCCACCTCCCGAAAGATCTCAAAAATCACATTATAGTAAGTAAAGTACATGTATTAGCTTAAGTCCATCATGACTAAATTAGTAGGTCAAATCTAAATTTGACTCCTGTTCATACCCAAAGGGTCTGTCTATCTAAGTTCATTAGAAGCCTCTGAAATTACATTAAAGGGAGGGAAAAAATCTTAAAAAAATAAAATACATAAGCATAAGTCACTTTTATCAATGATCACTGGAACTATCAGACTTGAGAAGTCAACATAGGCACAATCATTGAACATGCACATTGCATATGGCTACCGATCACCAAAACTATACCACATATCATGCTATCATGCATTTTATTTACATGGTAATGTTAACGTATTCATCTCAACATATGTTAGTGAAAACAAAAAAGGTCAAGTACTGTGTTTGAATGTGCTCTACTTTTCTACTCCATTAAATGTGCTCAGACAGGAAAGTAATTTCTAGAAACCAATTTCAAAACATATTTGAGCTAAAAAGTTACACACAGAGAGAGATTGTGCTAAGGCAGAAAGTTTCAGAGAAACAAAGAGCTTCATGCCTAGGACAGTGAAGTTTCCAGGTTTGTTACTATTTTGCTTGTTTGGTTCGTTTGGTTCTAGATCTTAGTATTTAATGTAAAATACTCCAAAAAAAAAAAAAAAAAAAAAAAAAAAAAAGAGCATATCTCACTCTCCTCTGGTTTTACTTATGGAACTTAGGGTATGTTGGAAGTTCCCCTACATTTTCCTACATATATTGTTTTGATAAATTAACTTCCTGTTACCTTTAATGTCTTCATTACAAAATTTCAATACTGAAAGTAGAGGGAAAACCACCAAATATTTGTTTTATTATCTATCCAAAACATTGCATAGAACAATTTGGGCTCTATAATGATTAATAATTTAAAAGTATTATAGTATTTGGGTATAATTCCAGACTTACATGATATATAACAAGCTTTACAAGAGAAAAGAAAAATCTAGAGTTAATTCGAATATTTATATGTAAATCTGTGATAACATAAAAGATCTGAAATTTATAGTTTTCTTTTATCACAATACTTATAAAATATACCAAAAAATTAGCAAAATTATACATGACATGTATGCATATATACATAGATGTGTGTGTGTATGTATTTAAATACTAAAAAAGAGCAGCTAATACAGCATGGAATGACAATCAACCAATGTATGAACTGGGTTTCTCCTTTCACATACAGTGAAAAATAATCATCTGCTTAGGTGATACTGTACGTTTCATAGTATCAACACACAAAAACTGCATTGACTGAATTTACAGCCTCTTTACTGAGAATATTTTACTAATACAAATGTTTAGTCTGAAAAGAAATATAAACAACTCTAATGAACAAGTCTGCTCACTGTTCTTTCTCCAACAGGAGAAGCTTGGTCATTTTCTATCTTCACACAGCCTTGTAAGTCAGTTGTACAAGATAGCTAAAAGAAATGCTGACTAAATACCATGTTAGTTCAATTATTAGTTAAATGTAAAATTTGTAGATGGTATGAATGTTCTCAGAATTCTAATGAACTTTCACAAAATCGACATTGGAATCTAAATTTGAAAACCACACGAAAAAGTGAAATGAATGGTCAGAAGGAAACATGAAAATGTAATGGGTAAAATACATGTTGCCAACACTTACTATAATGAAGTCATTGGAATATCACCAGACTATATTATTTACAGAGAATACACAAAAATTGTGCACATTCCAGGTGAAATATGTATATAAGCTATTAATAAAAGCATATACTAACCAGCCACAATGACACTGTCATTACGTGCTGGACCAAATTTCAGTGTCATCTCATGTTTATGTTTATGGACAGCCAAATGATCCTCGTTGGTAAAACGCTGTGGCAAAAAGTTTTAAAATATAGTTAAGATTTTCAATTTGATCAAGTAAGTAAAATGATTAGGAAATTCATTTCCACAACATGTAAAACCACCATTAACAGTGAAATAGCAGTTTTTAAACTATAAAAGAATCCGTTGTTAGTAGATAAGCATACTAGATTGCAAACAATCACAGAGAAACCCATTACACAAGAATAAGCAATACTGACACACTGCTAGGTCACATAACTCATTTGAGAGCATTTAAAAATAAAATCGGAGGCAAAGAAATTTTACATAAATTTCATTTGGATACTAAAAATAGACCACCATTGATCTGTCCTATCATAGTAGAAACTATACTCCATGGTACAATGACTTTTCAAGCAAGTACTGTAGTATTAATATTTACCTAGACTTAAGGTTACTTACCACTTTTTAAAAGAGAATTTTCTTATAAAAGTATTACGTCTGGACAAAATTAAGAAATAAATCTGATTTTCATGTTACCACATAAAAAAGAATGCCTTTGTTTTAATCCAGCAAAGAAATAGCAACCGGTACAATAACAAAGCAGCTCATTCTAAAATAAGAATTTTAAAGTAGCCAAAATAATTTTTTCATGAGAGTTCTTACATAAAATGGAGCAAAAGTATTTTAAAACATTTTATTTTAAAGTTATCCATCATATTTTTTCCTACCTCTAACTTGGATAAGTTTTGCATACCAAAGGTAACATTTATGATTACAATACAATAAATACATTGTTTATCTCTGATGTCTGAACATCAACCTTTTTGAAGATGCTCATTAAGCAACATTTATAACTGAAAATAGGGAGTTTTTTGTTGTTTCAAAGCAGTAATTTTAAAATGCTAAGTTAACAGATCTCAATTCATTCTTTATAACCTTACAAGTGAGGATGTTAAAATATATATACTTGAACTTGGTTTGCCCAAACCATCAAAATGAATTCCATTTCTTGTGGTCTCCTTCCTCTACCCAATTCACTACATCCTTTCATGCAACTAATAATAGTAGCTTTAGGGTTACCTTAAACACAATGTAAAATAATGAAACATTTTTAACATTTTAACATCTTTGGTCCAGCCCACTATCCCTCTGCCTGTAGAGGTGAAAACCATCTCATATGTGCCCCAGTTATGTGTTGCACAATGCCTTGGTTATAGCACCTATCATATTTTCATATGTCTGTCCTTTTAAGTAGGCTGAGCTCCTACTGTGGTCCCCCAAACTGAACATACAGTAAGTACTCAATAAATGCTAACTGAAAGAATGAATTCATTACAATAAAAAGGTGAATCTTAAAGATCAGTCTGAGGGGGTTAAAAAAGACCCTAAACCACTGTTCATTAAGGTGAATTCAACTTCAGTTTAATCTGGCTACATTTTATCGCTTAGTCTTTGGATTACTTCACACACCAACAGAAAACTATTATTTTATAACCTCTCTTCAGAACCTGCTTGTATTACCAATGAAGGAGAGTGTTCAGATGCAACAACACTTCCATTACTTGACTTACTCATTCACTCTTCAGACATTTACTGGGCACCAACTATAGGCACTAGGACCACAATCGAACTTTTCCCCACCCAGGTACTATCTTCCTATTACTTAATCATTATAAGAATCTCTCCCAATTTTGGAGAAATAAGAAACAGTGGTACTTTTGACAGACTGCTGAATAACACAGTTCTCAGAGAATGAACATATCTGCAGAGTGTATTGACATTAATATTTTACACTTTTTCTTTGTATTGCTGTTTTATATGTATGTGTCTTACATCCTACATTAAAAGCATCTGAAAGTAAGATTTACTTTATATTCCAAAGAACCTCATAATGTGGCTTTTCCACTAAAGGCAATCATTAAACATTTGTGAATGAATGCATTTTGGTGCAGGTCCCAGATTTTAAAACTGCAAAGTCAACAAATTAATAGATAAGAAGTTGGAATGTTGTTGCCAAGGAATTTTATTCTACCAATTTTCTTTGCTTGGATTAGTTTGACCACAAATATTCAAATCAAAGAACTACATGTAGAATAAATAACATTGTGTTCGTACAAAACATATGAAATGGCACGAAGTCCAATCCTAAGTGAAAGGAAGTGGCCAGAAGGAACCTAACAAATATTTAGGATCATATGAATATTAAAAGGGAGAATGCAACCAATATGTATTTATAAACTCTCATATAAGATCCACAGATCAAATTTGTCTAAATGCAATTTACAAAGGGATTACTGATCCTATAACAGTAATAATTATATACAGTGACAGCAACACCGCAAAGGTATCTGTCAAAATACAAAAACACTGCAAAGGACAAAATACACTGGCACTTGATACAGATGAATTTGACCTTGGTTATCTGAGAAAATTTATTATTTTTAACAAGAAACTTAAAAAGACAGTGTGAAAAAGCAATCTTGTGAAAAGGCACTCACCAGAAGTTTAATATGAAAGAAATGCATTCTTTATTTATAAAGTAGCTACAAGCTAAGATAAAATTTTTTTTTTTACAGAATCTATATGAATTGCCTTCCCAGTCAAATTAAAGTTTATTCTAAAATAAGCTTTGTAAAATATATATATTACTAACAACACCAACATACTGAATTCATAAATTGTATTCCCCAGGCATTTCAAAGCACAACCCCATGCAAAACGCTGTAGATATACACAAAAACACAAGTATTTTGTTAAACAAGACTAAGACCTTGAGTATATAGCTCAATAAACAATGTAAAAAGTGAAAAAAATTTTTTATTTCTTTGATAGGTCCCTAGCAGATAGCAATCTCTCTTAAAAGGTTAAAAAGAAAGGGTAACCTGTCAGATGGGAAGAAGGTAAATCAGTTGCTTCTACAATAATTTAAGTTTTGATATCTGGGAAATCTCTGTTACTAAGGCTTGACCACTCTCACCAGAATTAACTTCCTAAAAAATCAGTCATTCTATAGTTAATACATACACTCATATCCATGATATATTATTATTCCTTTTAAACATATTAGATAGACACAAATAAGTTTTCAAGCCATTGGGCCAATAGCTCGTTTCACTACTTTTTTCACTAGTTTAAGGACTATTCAACAACAGCAGGAAGTTACACTGATATATTCACTGTCTCTCTCATGCACACACACACACACACTCACCCACACATCTCCATTGACGCTTTAGACTAAATATAAAATGAATCTTTATCTCCTTTATAAAACAGCTTATAATGTGTAAACATTCTACCAAATAAACACTTTTCAATGACAGGGACACCAAAAGCAAAGATACTACCAATTATATGGAAGACTAACAAAGACAAATGAATCTTTCACTAAATTATCTCACTGTCTCTTTTACTAAATTCCATGGAGCATCACTTTAAAATAAGTGAAATTAACAGGCATGTGGAATACCTAAGAGTAACTTAGGCATACAAGAAGATTTAATAGCAAGAGTCTACAGTTAAAAACTCTTTGTAATCATTTCTAGAGGTCTCTCTCTGATGTTGTATTATCACCAAAATAGATTTTAATGTGTAAAAATCTATTTGAAACCTTAAATTTAACTAGGACCATTGTGTTAAAGCTGAAACTCAAATTCAGAATAATGTCATTGCTTACTGGTGACAAAAAATAACAAGAAACTTAAAAAGACAGTGTGAAAAGGCAATCTTGTGAAAGGTAGTCACTATCAAAATGATGCTTCTAAAACCAATTCTTATTAAGTAGTTTCTAGGAAATACTATTTCAATCTAAAGAGAGACCACACCATTTCTGTTCTCAGCAAGATTTAATGAATGGATGAGTAGGCAGGTTATATTTTGATCAGTAATACTTACAAAGAGATTATTTTAAGTATCTTAGGGTACAAACACAGCCCCCCCAAAATAATACTCAGGATCAAATGGCTAATGTTTAAAAGAATCACTATTAGCAAGAATTCAATTATTAGTGAGAATAAAAAATTGATTTAGCTTTTAAAAAACAATTTGGCAAAATATATGAAGAAACTTAGAAATGTGTGTATACATTTAAATCCAGTAACACTAGTTCCAAAATGTATTTTAAGAAACTAAGGCTGGGCGCGGTGGCTCAAGCCTGTAATCCCAGCACTTTGGGAGGCCGAGGCGGGCGATCACGAGGTCAGGAGATCGAGACCATCCTGGCTAACACGGTGAAACCCCGTCTCTACTAAAAAAAAATACAAAAAACTAGCCGGGCGAGGTGGTGGGCGGCTGTAGTCCCAGCTACTCGGGAGGCTGAGGCAGGAGAATGGCGTGAACCAGGGAGGCGGAGCTTGCAGTGAGCTGAGATCTGGCCACTGCACTCCAGCCTGGGCGACAGAGCCAGACTCCGTCTCAAAAAAAAAAAAGAAACTAAGTGGAGACATATACAAAGGGTTATGTAGAAGGATATTCATCACAATGTTGCTTGTAATACCAAAATGAAAAGTTCATAATAGTGGAATCAGTAAATCATGGGACCTGCTCTAGCAACAGTGACTTAAAGCCATGCTTTCAATTAACAGACAAAATGCTCATGGTATGTGTAATGTCATCCAAATACTAACAGAATACAAAACTGCAGTATGGTCCCAATTTTGTTTTAAAAATATAACTAGATCCCATCCTCTCCTAGCTACTTAAGGACCCCACTCCTGCAATGGTCCCATTTTCTGCATTGCCAAATATGCTGTGATATTCCCACCCTAAAATGCAAAACAAAGAAGATCCACCATCTTCAGTCCTACATTGAAGCTATATATCTCACTTTCCCTTTAGCTACACCTCCAAGAAAGAGCTGTCCTATAATGTCTACATTTCTGGTTCTTCCCATTCTTTCTTCAACCTACTCCAATTACACTGTTGTTACTGCCCCTTCACTGAAAGCTACTCTTTTATCCTACTTAAGATATGACTACATTGTTTCTCTTACTTTGAAATATTTTTTCTAACTTTCAGGATTCCATTTTCCTCACTGGTTGCTGCTTCTTAATCTTCTGTGCTACATTCTCCTCCTTTTCCTGATTAAACACTGGAGGTGCCCTAAAGCTTAGCTCTCACCCTTCTATCTATACTATTTTGATATAGAAGTAAAACTAAGCAAATACGGGAATTATGGATAAGATAAAATGAATTACAAACCTTGACACTGGAAAAAATGGTAATCATCAGACATTAGGAGATGGGAAAGTGGAGGTAGTATGAAATGTTAACTCCTTTAATAATAGGAAACCTAAAAAAAAATTACCTAACTTCTTACTATTTTTCACATAGTTAATGTTAGAGAGGTCTTTTAACAACAATTTCTTATGATACACATACACACACAAATTCTAATGTTCAGCAGTTTTTCTTCTGTTTAAGTTAACTGTAATGCTTTTATTTAAAATGGCATGTGTATTAGTAAGAAGTCAATCACAAAAACCATTCTAACTATTTTAAGCAGAAGAGAATCAGGAAAGGCCTTTTTTGGGTCTCCAAGAATGATACCTAGAACATGTCAAAACTAGTCTTTGTCCAAAGGCTGGCCCTAGAAACACACTGCATTAGCTGTAATTCAGGGATTACAGAATCAAGCTGTCTGTTCACTCCAAGCCAGCAAAATGGATGATTTGAGTAATACCATCTCTCACTCCATTTAATTTGGTACCAAATCCAAAAAGTAAAGTGGGTCAGGCGCAGTGGCTCACGCCTGTAATTCCAGCATATTGGGAGGCCAAGGTGGGCAGGTGGCTTGAACCCAGGAGTTTGAGAACAGCCTGGACAACACTGGGAGATCCTGTATCAAAAAAAAAAAAAAAAAAACCAAGCAAAAAATTAGTCAGGTGTGGTGGTGAGCACCTGTGGTCCTGGCTACTCTGGAGGCTGAGGTGGGAGGATCACCTGAGCCCGAGAGGTTGAGGCTTCAGTGTGTTATGATCATGCTACTGCACTCCAGCCCAGGTAACAGAGTGAGACCCTGTCTCGAGTGGGAAAAAAAAAATAATTAAAGTAAATCTGATTTACCAGAAAGAGTAAATTTCGTTGGTGAAACCTAAAATCATATGCAGAATTCTAGGTGCAAAGAGAATTGTAGTTTTTAGCTCTCTTAACTTTACAGAAAAAAATATATATCAAATATATCTCCAAAATAAATGTCAAATTAGTCTATTTCTCTCTGTGTCCACTGTTACCACCTAATCCAAACCACCATCATCTCTCACCTGGACTGCTGTCAGCCTCTTGTCTCCCTATGACCACTCAGCAGTGGCTTTTCACTGCTCAGTGAATAAAACCCAAACACCTTATCATAGGATATGTCTTTTTTTCTATCTCCTCTGACCTCATCTCTTGATCTTCTCTCTGTTCATCATTATATGCTCCAGCCACAGTAGTTGTGTTTTTGTTCTTAAACACACCATACACATTCCCTCCCTAGGGCCTTTACATTTGCTGCTCCTTTAGTCTAGAAACATACAAAGTGTGTGCTCCTGCATTTTCTTCGGGTCTTTGTTCAAATGTCACCTTAGCAGAGGCACATTCCCTGGTTAACCAATCTAAAATAGCATTAACCCTGATTAACTCCTATGTATACCTGGCTATACATCATTAAATATCATGTAAATCAAAATTACAGTGAGATACCACAACACCCTCACCAGAATGACTAAAACTTAAGAGACTAACCAAAACAATCTTGAAAAAGGAAGACTAAATTAGAGAATTTACCTTAACTGACTGGAACACTAACCGTAAAGCTAGAGTAATCAAAATGGTGTGGTACTGGCATAAAAGTTGACAGAATGATGAATGGAACAGAATATAAATCCCAGAAACAGACCCATACTTACACAATCATTTGATTTTCATTAAAGGAGTCAAAGCAGTTTAATGAGGAAAGAAAAATCTTTTCAGGAAATTATGCTGGGATATCTAAACTCATATTTTTAAAAAGTTAGCTTCAACTGGCTAGGCACGGTGGCTCACGCCTGTAATCCTAGCACTTTGGGAGGCCGAGGCAGGGGCATCACCTGAGATCAGGAGTTTGAGACCAGCCTGACCAACATGAAGAAACTCCATCTCTACTAAAAATACAAAATTAGCCAGGCGTGGTGGCACATGCCTGTAAACCAAGCTACTTGGGAGGCTGAGGCAGAAGAATTGCTTGAACCCAGGAGGTGGAGGTTGTGGTGAGCTGAGATCGTGCCATTGCACTCTAGCCTGGGTAACAAGAGCGAAATTCCATCTCAAAAAAAAAAAAAAAAAAAAATTAGCTTCAACCCCTATCTCACACCATACACAAAAATTAATTCAAGATTAAAGAGAAATCTAAATGAAACAGAAAGCTTTTAGAGGAAAACAAAGGAGAATACCTTCATAACCTAAAGGCAAGCAAAAATTTATCAGACAAGTCACAGAAAGCAACAACCGTAAGAGGAAAAATATTAACACATTAGGATTCATTAAAATTAGAAACATCTGTTCATCAAAATATATTATTATGAAAATTAAGATGCAAACCACAGAAAAAGCAATCTCTGACACAGGACTTACCAGTCTTATATATCCAGAATATATATAAAGACTTACCAGTCTTTATATATCCAGGATATATAAAGAACTCCCACAACTCAATAATAAAAAGACAACCCAATTTTTTAAAATGAGTAAAAGATTTACAAAGATACTTCACAAAATGAAAGGGATACAAATGGTCAACAAACACATGAAAAAAGCAGCCTGGCAATTTCCTAAAAAGTCAAACATATACCTATCAGATAATCCCATCATTATACTCCCATGTATTCTTCCAAGAGAAATGAAAGCATGTGTCCATAAAAAGACTTGTACACAAGTATTCACATCAACTTTATTAATAACTGAAAAAACCAGTATCTATCAGTAGATGAACAGATAAATTGTGAGATAATGAAATATTATATCTCAATGAAAAGGAATTAACTACTGGTAACATAACATAGAGAAATATTAAATTATGTGGAGTGAAAAAATGTACTGTATGATTCCATTTATATAAAATTCTGGAAAATGCAAACAAATCTACAGTACCAGAAGGTAGACCAGTAATTGATAAAGGTAGGTGGGATAAGAGGAATTATAAATAGGCATGAGGAAACTTTTGGGGTGATGTATATGTTCACTATCCTGATTGTGCTGATGGTTTTATGAGTATGTATGTGTTAAAATTTATCAAATGGTACATTTTTAAGTATATACAGTTTATTGTAGGTCATTATATTTCAATTTAAAATATCAACTAAGAAAACAAATGAGAAGAAATAATGCTTACTTACAATTTATGGTCTGTATATTTAAGTACTTTGCAACTTCGCTACACATTACATTTATTCTTTAATTCTTCCTTAGCGTCTATAGTTATTTTAAGGTAAGTATAATAGGAATAGATTAATAATTTAGTGGCTTGTTAAAAAAATATTACTTTCTGAAACTGCTGCCATATGCCCAATATTAAAGATGTTAGGCTTAACAACATTAATGCATTAGTGATACTCTAAGAAGTAAATACCAGTTAATTTCATAAAAGTTTAGTAAGTAAAATAATTCTCATATAATATAGATCTAATTTCTAATTAGGCAGTTTATCAATAATTTTCAACCAATAACAGTCAAATTATACTTTCATATCTTGGACTTTTGGGTAGGGTTTCCACCTTTCCATTACAAGATATAATGTCCCCCCCCCACTCCATATTAGATTATACTTTCTAAAACTCAGTTGCACTATTGAAGAAAAAGAAGAATTTCTTCCCAAAAGTTTTCCGGGTTTTTTTCATCCTAACTCCAAAATTTTACAGAATACTGCAAGAAAATGCTTTTAGTGATAACGTATCATCCATGTTTTAGTAAGTGGAAATATACAAAATAATTTAGAGTAATTTATATATTACCTGGCCACATCCAGGCGCAGTGCATAGAAAGGGTTTGTCATCACTCATATTCCACAGGTCCTTGTATTGCCTATAATCAATCAGAAAACACTTTAGAGTACATATTTTAAAATAAAGAATAATTTAAAATACAAATCTCAAGATTTTTCATTAAGCGTATTTTCTATTTTAATGCAAAATAAAACACTTTTCTGACATTTTAATTCTATTTCACTTTCTTATTATGAGAGTAGACAAAATACATGTAACATGTAGATTTTGCACTATAGGAAAAAGGGTAGGAACACTGCTCTGCCAGGCTAACTCTTTTCTGCTCAGCAATGTAAAAGTACTTACGGTGAAACGAACAAATTTCATTTATTCAACAAAATTAAATGAGCAAATACTATGCATTCTTCCAAGGATCATACTGTACTGTTATGAAAATAATGTGGCAAAATTTCTATATCCAGTCCTAAATTCTAGTGGATATTTTTATCTATTGGCTAAACATTTCTACCTAAATATGCCACCAAAACATCAATATGTCTAAAACCAAACTCTTAAATCCCTTCTTAAATTTACACCTTTTCCTATATTGGAAACACTAGAGAAGACTCACAGAAATTCAAAAATAAAAGAGAAATGGATTCTAGCCTCAGGGAATCTCTCCTCCCAGTAAAGGAGATAAGGTAGTAATTAATATAACAAAATATGTATCTCTAACTCTGATCTCTTTCTAAATCCTAGATTTCCAACCTTTTGTTAGTGGTATACTGAGTCCAAGTTCAAAAGTCTTGTCAATATTTTATGCTGTTTTCTTGTAATATATCAAAAATTTTGTCAAAGATTTGACATATATCATTTTTAGGAAACCCACGCTGGTTCGCAATAGTTGCTGCTTCATGTTTAAAGCATGTACGCAATGATCACTGAGAATAGAAATGGTTTCCAGGAAGTCACCATTATTAATCTCATACACAAAATTTGTGAAATGTGCGAACAAAATTTTTATTGCTTTATCCAAAATGTTTATTGCTATAATTGTCAAATAGCCTACGGACAACTTGATATCACACTGGTGGGTGCAAGGATGACACTTGGGGAAACACTGTCTAGACTTCTGGCTTCTAGTCTAACACAAAAAGAACTTGAAAGTCATCACTCCTATCCTCATAAAGAGAAATAAGCTAAACCAACAGAAAATCATCAACTCTTCTTACATCCATCAGAGAAATGAGGTCAAAGGGCAAATTGCTGCCCTGAAAAGTTGAGACTGAGGCAGATACTGAGAATCACAGTTTACTAGTAGCAAATGCCTGCTGCTGGTGCCAGTACCAGGCAGAGCCAAAAAGCAGAGACAAGCCATTTTCTTGTACCCTGTAAAATTTTTGACCTACACAATCTGTGAGCATTATAAGCTATTTTACAACTAAATTTGGAACATCTCCTCATATCTGTGATATATCTAAATAACATATTATCCTTCTAATGCTTCTTAAATGTTCACAAACTAAGGAGTACTGGTATATAAATTTTTAAGTAACAGCAAAGTATTCTAACAAGATTGGTTGTAATTGACCACTAGTAAAACTTACTAAATAAGTGAGCACAGTATGGCCCTGAATTTCTCAAACAGGATACTCTACACTCTTAAAAATTTAGGTTCCCAAAGAACATTTTTGTTTATGTACTATCAATACTGACCACATCAGAAATTAAAACCGAGAAATTCTAAAAATATTAATTTATGAATCTATTTAAAAATAACAATGAACTCACTGTATGTTAACACATTTTAAAAAACCATATATTTTCAAAACAAAAAATTCAGTGAGAAAGGCATTCTTTCCCATTTTTTGCAAATCTTTAACATCTGGTTCAACACAGTAATACAGCTGAATTCTCTTATGTGCTTCTGATATTCAACCTGTTGTGATATCATCATGTATCCTCTAGAAAATGGCATCAAATCCTTGTGAGATGAGAATTTTAAAAGGCAAATATTTTAGTATTATTATAAAATGTTTTAACTTCACAGACCCCTCTCACATTATGAGAATTCCTGGTACAGGCATACCTCATTTTATTGTGCTTAGCTTTACTGCACTGTGCAGATGCTAGTCTTAAAAATACACTTAAATCTCAGGGAGAAAGCAGATGCTGCAGATTTTTTCAGATATTCCTTATCAGATTAAGAAAGCTTCCTCCAATTTCTAGTTTCCTAAGAGTTTTAATGATGAGTCGACATTGAGTTTTATCCAATGCTTTTTCTGCATCTATTCAGATACTATTTTTTTCTCTTGTTTTAATGTGGTATATCACACTGAATGTTTAATTGACAAACCAACCAGAATTTCTTAAATAAATCCTCCCTTTTGCTAGTATTTTAAGATGTTTACATCTATGTCGTGAAAAATAACTTTGCCAGGTGTCTAGGTTGCAGTGGCTTTATAAGAAGAGTTGGGTCGTGTTAATTCTTTTCTACTCTCTAGAAAAATCTGCGTAAGATAGGTACTAATTCTTCCTTAAATGTTGGAATAATTCACCAGTGAAGCTATCTGAGCCTGAAGCTTTCTCTTCTGGGTGGTTTTAAATAATGAATTCAGTATCTTTAAATAGATATAAACCAAAATTATTTTATCAGTTTTGTTCGTCAGCCAGGTGCAGTGGCTCATGCCTGTAATCCCAGCACTCCGACAGGCTGAGGCAGGTGGATCACTTAAGGTCAGAAGTTTGAGACAAGCCTAGCCAACATGGCAAAACCCTGTCTCTACCAAAAATTCAAAAAGTAGCTCGGTGTGGTGGCACGCACCTGTAGTCCCAGCTACTTGGGAGAGGCTGAGGCATGAGAATCACTTGAACCTGGGGAGGTGGACGTTGCAGTGAGCTGAGGCTGCACCACTGCACTCCAGCTTGGGCAACAGAGTGAGATTCTCTGTCTTAAACAAAAACAAACAAACAAACAAAAATTCCCGGTAGCTTTTGTGTATGTGTGGAAACTGAAAAATTTAACAAAATGCAAAAGACAATGAATAAACAAGGCAGTCATGAAGAATCGTAACTAAGCTAGAGGACTTTTATTATCAGACATCATGACCCATTATAAAATTACAATAATTAAGACACTGTGGTATCAGTCCAATGATAAACATATAAAGAAATAGAAAAGAAAGGAGTACAGAAATAGAACCACACATAAGGTTACCTGATTTGTACAAATGCTCAACTGCAGTTAAGTGGGAAAAGGATAGTCTTTTCAATAATTGGTTCTAGAAATTTTATATAGCAAGAGTACTTGACTCAACCAATAATAATTATGTAATATTCCCCTGACAACAGCAGTTTATCAGTGCTTCAGATCAATGTTTCCCAAAGCGTGGTAGCTATTACAGAAAAAAGATATTTAGCCAAATAAATTTGGGAAATGTTGAATGTGTAGGCTTCATTTTACAGGACTTTTCAGAGCCTTAATGTTATGTCAATTAAGGATTCAAAACTTTAAAAAATGCCCCATGAATTCTATCTCACATTATACCAAAAATTAAGTCACAGCAGATCATAGGCCTAAAAGTGAAAGGCAAAGCATAAGTTTCTAGAAGAAAAATAGGAAAGAATCTTTGGAGTAGGCAAAGGTTAAACAGGATACAAAAGGTCCACAAAAGAAAAGATTGATCAAACAGATGTTACTGTACATAGTGCATTTCATTCTACATAAATTATACCTCAATAAAAGGCAAAAAAGAAGCGAATAGTGTATCTAACCTAATACCAGGAAAAAGACAAAAATTATACAGGTAACTACATTCAGATACAGTGTGTTCCAGGAAACCTTACAGAAGCTTTGAGAAGGACACATACTATAAAAAACAATTAAAAATAAAAGAATATGTACAGTCATCCCTCTGTATCCATGAGTTTTACATCCATGGATTCAATCAATCTTGGACCAAAAATATGTGGGAAAAAACTGCATCTGTACTAAACACGTACAGACTTTTTTTCTTGTCGTTATTACTTAAACAATATAGTATAACAACTATTCACATAGCATATGCATTGTATTAGGTATAAAGTAACCTAGAGATGATTTCAAGTATACGGGAGGAGGTGCATAGGTGATATGCAAATACTACACCATTTTATATAAGAAACTGGAGCATCCTCAGATTTTGGTATCTTCAGGAGGTCCTGGATTCAATCACCCACAGATATTGAGGAACAACTGTATACCTAAAAAAATGATTGTCACAGGACTCTAAGTAGAGGTGGAGTAAGAGATTGAAAGAAAGCCTGGCACACAGCAAACCAGTAAGGACTTGACAGACAAGTCACGCAACTCAACAACTAAGAAAATGCCCTTATCTGAAAACTGGTAAAAAAAAAGAAAAAAAAAAAGAAAAAAGATCACTGTGTTTAATCTGCCTTTTGTGCATAAAATGTATTTCCAGTAACCAAAGAGTTGATGAAGGAAAAGTCCTTTATAGAATTTCAACAAGTGCAGAAGAATAAAACAATTAGAAAATTGTCACTTTAGCTGGGTGCAGTGGCTCATGACTATAATCCCAGCACTTTGGTAGGCTGAGGTGGGAGGCTGAGGTGGGAGGATGGCTTGAGCCCAGGAGTTCAAGACTAGCTTGGAAAAGACGGCGTGACCCCATCTCTGCAAATAATTTAAAACAGTCACTCATGGTAGCATCATGGCGGTGCATGTCTGTAGTCCCAGCTACTCTGGAGGCTGAGGCAGGAGGATCTCTTGAGCCCAGGAGGTCCAGGCTGCAGTAACCTGTGATTGTGCCACTGCAGTCCAGCCTGGGTGACAGAACAAGACCCCGTCTCTTTTTTTTTTTTTTAAAAAGAGACCATCCTGGCTAATACTTTCAAAACCCCGTCTCTACTAACAATACAAAAAAATTAGCCGGGCATGGTGGCAGGCACCTGCAGTCCCAGCTACTAGGGAGGCTGAGGCAGAATGGCGTGAACCTGGAAGGTGGAGCTTGCAGTGAGCCGACAGTGCGTCACTGCACTCCAGTCAAAACGAAAACAAAAGCACTGCCCATTTGGTCGCAAAGGCAGAGCTGTCAAGTTCTCATAATCAAATCTCAGTCCAAATCCCTGTGACCCCCTTCTCAACAACAACAACAACAACAAAGCAGGGCATGGTGGCACCTGCCTGTGGTCCCAGTTACTGAGGAAGGAGGATCCCTTGAACCCAAGAGGTCAAGATTGCAGTAATCAGTGACAAGAGAGAGATACTGTCTCCAAAAAAAAAAAAAAAAAAGAAAGAAAGAAGAAAAAAGAAAGAAGAAAGAACGAATAAGGAGAGGGAGGAGGAAGAGTAGCAACAGGAAGAGCAGGAGGCTAGGAGGAGGGAGGGGGAAGGAAGAAAGAGGGAGGAAAGGAGAGAGAAGAGAGGAAGGAAGGAGGTGGGAGAGAGGAGAGAGGGAGGAAAGAAGAGGGAGGGAGGGAGGGAGAAGAGGGAGGAAAGAAGAAGGGAAGGAGGAAGAAGGGAGGGAGAAGGGGGAGGAGGAGGAAGAAGTAGAAGAGGAAGAACACCACCACTTTAATCCCTAATGAAATAATGGACCCGGGCAACTATCATCAATGTCTGATTTTTAAAACCATTAGGAGAAAAGGTGATAGGAACTTCACAATGGTTGCACCAGGCTGACAGCATCTGAATTCAGATTAGTCTAAAATTAACACCAGAAGTTGTTAAGGGTGGGGGCAGGGAATGTCAAAAGTCAAAAGTGAATCTAATCAAGCCTCCCTAGCTCCAATTACAAGGAAATTCAGGAGACAGGAAAAGAAGTTAAACACCACCACCAGGAGGTAATCATCCAAATCCAATACAGATATTTTCAATTTACAATGGGTTTATTGGGACATAACCCCATCACGAATTGAGCAGTATAGTGACTGTATTACTTTCCCACCATTGTAAAGTCAACTCTAAGATGAATCACTGTAAGTTAGAACAAATGACCTGCTCTCTTCAACAAGTAAATGTCATGGAGATAAAAAGAAGAGCAAAGGAAGAGGGTTACTGTTTTCCATTAGAAGAAATTTAATAAACATACAACCAAATTAAGGATCCTGATTTGAACAAAACAATTGCAAAAAGACATCTCTGAGTCAGGATTACTTTCCTACTTTTAAATTTCAATTTAAAAGTTCTCAATTAATTATCCCTTCCATCAACTTGTTTTCTTTCTAGAAATTATATATAGCAAACATATTTGACTCAACTAATAATTCTGTAACACTGTTTCTTTTTCAAATAGTAGCTTTTTCAAATAATAGTTAACCCTTCACAGCAGTGCTTCCGAAAACATTTCAATGGGGATGTCAATAAACACCACAGAAAAAAAGGTGTGGACAAACAAATCTGGGAAATGCTGAAATATACTTTTTTTTTCTTCTTTCTCTTTCTTTCTTTTCCCTCCCTTCCTCCCTTCCTCCCTCCCTTCCCTCCCTCCCTCCCTCCCCCCCCCCCCTCCCTCCCTCCCTTTCTCTCTCTCTCTCTCTCTCTCTCTCTCTCTCTCTCTCTCTCTTTCTTTCTTTTTGGAGGACTCTTCAGAGTCTTTAACATGCTAATGTAAAATGACTAGGGGAGCACCCAGAGTATGGCATTTCTGCCATAGCTATTTGCTATTTGAACACTTTTTCACAGAACATCCCATGGACTGATAGAACTCATTTTAGAGGAAATCAAAACCTTAAAATATGTTTATGTCTGTCACAGCTAAGTGTATTTAGATGTTTTAATCTGATTATTTAAAACACAATAGGAGTATCAGCTAAACTACATACTAAATAAGTGACTTGTTTTCTATGGGAAAAAAAACCACCACAAATACTTATCTAACAGAAACAACCTATAAAGATTTTTATAACCCAAAATGTAAAAAATGGCTAAAAATACCAAATATTGCACACATACCTGGCAGAATTCACATGTAACTTGAATTTCATAAGTTGAATAACTTATCACATTCTTTTTCTCATGGCAAGAATACTGAAAAACAAAGTGGTTTCACACTGTTAAAATAGTTCTGAAACACTTCTTGAAACACAGTAGAAAATAAAGTGCTCAAATTACTCTCTGTAACACTACTGTCACCCCAAAACTAGTCACTATCAAGAACTTTTATAATAGAGTACTGCTCTTGAAATATCAACACACCTACACAAATATCCTAAACATAGGTATTAATATATCCAGCTCCACCAAAGGGAGTAAAAGAGGAAGAAACATTTAATTCAGTCCTTTGGGCTGTGGTTGAAGGACAGCCATTAAAAGAGTAAAAAAATCCTTACTTTGAACACTGATGAGAATGATGCAACCTAGTAATTCCATATTTCTCTTCAGAAAGCTTTTAATTTTAAAAAATGTACTTATTGGTATTCAGCTTCTCAGCCTAATTCATCAAAATGTATCTGTCCCACAATGTAGTTGATCTATATAAACAGCTCCCATTTGTATCAGCTTAAGGACAAGTACAGTATACTGAAACTACTCAGGTTAATGACCCATTTTTAAAACTCCACCAATGGCTTCACCTTATAGTCACTGAAACCTCATCCAGTGGTAAATAAGAGTAACTATGTGGTTATTCAAATAAGCTAATGGTGCATAGAGGAAATTTGCATATTTCATAATTCTATTCATAAATGAAGTTTCAAAAATGTCATGCTCAGAAAAATTTGGTAATTCTTGTGGGGAAATGTGTAACTAGCCAAAGTTCAGTGTCCTGGAGTAAAGGTCGATCTGGTATAGGAAATAAGAAGAAGAGAGAAAGTTTCTTCCCTTGTCCTATGCAAAAATTTTTTCTGAGAGGGTTCCATTTCTTCATTCACATTCAACTTTACCACGCTGTCTGCGAGGAGAGGAAAAAGAACACTAGAAAAATCCAAGGAAATCTATAGTAGTCATGCTTCTGTCATTACAAGTAGAATATGAGCTTCATGAGCGCAAGGAACTTATCTTTGGGTTAACACCTACAATAGCGCCTAGCTCAGTTTAGTATAAGGAATATTTAAACATCAACTATACAGAGACACAAAGATGAAGAAAATTCTCCTTGCATTTGATAAACTTTTAGTACAGAAGAAAAAGGAATATGGAAGTACAATGCCAATTAATTTGGTAGGAATAAGAGTTAAAAATACTATGACAGTAGAGAGGAAGTGGAAGGATCAATCTGATAGCTGTAGAAAAACTTTCAGAGGGAGTTAGACCTTGGTACCCTTCTCCTTAATCTTTTCTACTCTCCACTATACTATTCCCCTCCTCTACAAAACAAGTTTCTTACCTACACAGCAGCCTACTTCTTAACCAACAAATAAAAACTCCATTCCCTTATTACCATTTTCTAATACCTAAGAGAGCTATAAATATTAACAGTTCAAGCACCCTGAGACAGAAACGATAACAATTCTGGGAGGCTTAAATGCTATCTCTTTGTTAATCTAACTGAATCTAAAGCCTATAAATCCAGGCTCATCTCCCTTTTACTGCAGTGTTGCAAATATGCTCATAACACAAGCCTGGAAGGGAGGTTTTGTTGAGCTACAGATTGTTGGAGAAGTCAATGACTGCACATAGAGAATTGTTAATATATCATATCACTCTCTGGCAAGTATCTACAATCTATACAGTTGGTAGGACAATCAACTGTCATGAAAAGCACCCAGGAAAGTTCTAGGTAAAATTTTTTAGAAGTCGGCTCTTTGATTTCTCTTAACTCTTCTTCTAACATTTATCTTCCTTGCTCCTGAGTTTCCATTTGGTACTTGGCATGAGTACTTCCTGCTAGATGCTGGGGATGTACTGGTAAATCAAGATAGTTACCTGTCTTCATGGAGTTTCCAAGATAGTGATGGGGCTTACATTAACTAATCAAGCATCCAACTCAGAGCTCCTTTTCTTACAACCTCAAATTAAGAATCAAAACTATCACTGAATGCCATAATACAAATCTGATTATCCACTTAGTAAATCCTACAGACTCAACCTTTTAGGTATACTTTGAGAGATAAAAATTTAGCTATCATTCATATCTAATCTGACTTCCTTCTAAGTGCTACTTCCAATACACCATGGCCCATTTAACAGTATCAGACTGCCTGCCATCCTCTGAAAGTCACCCTCAGTTTGCATATTATTTTAGCTCTCCCTAAAATATACCCTCCCAAATGAATGTTTGCCTTCTTTGATATTATACTGTCAAGGCCCATTTCAATTAACACTTCCTTTGTGATACCTTCCCCATAATCCAGATTGAAAATTTCTCCCATGAACAATGTTGTTTATGCTTTGCTTACAGCATCCACATTATGTTCTGTAATGTCATCTATTATATAATCTGTGCTTCTCCCACCCCATTCTACTGCCTACTACTTCTTGAAGAAACATAACATAGCCAAAGGAATATGAGCTTCTGAGTCAGAATTGGCTCCAAAACCTGGTTTTGCCACTCGTAAGTTATAAAATATTGTGCAAGGTTCTAAACAATTTCGTGCTTCAGTTTCCCCAACTACAATACAAGGGTAGTATCACCTACCTCACAGTTGTTGTAAGCATTTTAAAATAGTATATGTAAAGTATATAGCACAATGCTCGGCACATGAGTACTGGATAAAATGGCAGTTGCAGTTCTATTATTTCTACTGTTATTAAAATTATAAGGCTGTCTCTATTCATCATTCTATCTGCACAGTATCTTACTTGCTAAAGCAGGCACAGAGTGATTGTTAAATTGTTAAAAGAAATTATATCAGCTGGGTACATTCTAAAAAATTAAAAAAAAAACTAATTTGTAAAATGTGTAAGTCCACATTTACTTCACATGGAAGTAATAACTCTGCATCTTGGAGAGGCTACCAACTTCTATGCTCCAAGGTTTTAAAGAAATACATGGTCAGGCGCAGTGGCTCACGCCTGTAATGCCAGCACTCTGGGAGGCCGAGGCGGGAGAATCACCTGAGGTCAGGAGTTCGAGATCAGCCTGGCTAACGTGGTGAAAGCCCTTCTCTACTAAAAATACAAAAATTAGTCGGGTGTGGTGATTCATGCCTGTAAATCCCAGCTACTCGGGAGGCTAAGGCAGGAGAACTGCTTGAACCCGGGAGGCGGAGGTTGCAGTGAGACGATCACGCCACTGCACTGCAGCCTGGGCAACAGAGTGAGACTCCATCTCAAAAAAAAAAGAAAAAGAAAAAAGAAAAAAGAAATAGATTACATTAAATACCATTACCCTTTTAATCAGGGAAAGTGTAAACAGATGATTTTTATTAAAGAGACCAGTAAATTTGGGTAAACTAAAGTTCAAATATTATGAAGAATCTAAAACATGACTTTCCTATTTCTCAGCAAATTGTAAATATTCCATTCCAATTCTTCAATACTGGTGAAGACACCTTAAGTAAATTGCTGAAATATACTCACTCGTGAACATAAAGTAAAATGAAGGTTAAAGCAAAAGGCCCAAAAAGTTAAGCTAAAATTAAAGTGCCATACCAACGTGTGTAAAAAGCAAAATAATAAAACTCCCTCTTTAAGAAAAAAATAACAAAATACATCAGGAATACATTTAAGTAACAAATAATCTTTAATTTCATAGAGGTAACTATGAAGCAGTCACTGCATAGATACACATAAGAAAAAGTGTCTTCATTCCAGAATGTTTAAAATAACTTGTGGGTTAAAAAAAAATCAGCTAGGCGAAAATGCCAAAGATTAAAAGTCCCAAATCAGACTGCATCTTAGATATACTCTTCTTTTAGTAATAACTTGGTTCAAAGTGACAATGGCATTCTTAAGCGAATAAAGAGATTTTCTTGAAAACTACTGATACTACAACAACGGATGAATCTCAAAATAATTATGCCAAGTGAAAGGAGACAGTCAAATAAATCATACTGTACGATTCCATTTATATAAAATTCTAGAAAATGAAAACCACAGCGACAGAAAGCAGATCACTGGTTGCCGAGGGACAGGAGTAGAAGGAGTGGGAGGGAAGGATCACAAAGGGGCATGAGAAAACTTCTGAGGGTGACAAATTTATCATCTTGATTGTGGTGATGGTTTTTTGGTTGTATACGTATAAGTCAAAACGTATCAAGTTGTATACTTTGAATACGTATAATTTATTATAAGTCAATTATACCTCAAAAGCTATTTTAAAAGGATATCTTGAACTGTTTTAAAATATATAAATCCTCCCCAAGGTGCAATGGCTCACACCTGTAATGATAGCACTTTGGGGTGCTGAGGCAGAAGGATCAGAGACCAGGAGTTCAAGACCACCCTGGGGAACATAAGGCTCTGTCTCTATTAAAACAAAAAAAAAAAAAGAAAAAAAGAAAAAAAGCAACTTGAAAATTAGCTAGGCATGGTGGTACGTGCCTGTAGTCCTAGCTACTCAGGAGGCTGAGGCAGGAGAATCCCTTGAGCCTAAGATTTTGAGACTGCAGTGAAGTATGCTCTTGCCACTACACTCCAGCCTGAGGGATAGAGCAAGACCCTATCTCAGGAAAAACAAAACAAAACACACACACACACACCACACACACACACACACACACACACAAAAAATATCTCCTTAATAAAATATGAACTTCAAGGCTTGTGAAATAACTTTCCTGCCACAGTTGCATGAAATCAAAGACCAGGGCTAATGACCATTTGACCATTCATAAATGGTATCTGTTAATTACTTAAGTCAGTGAAACTCATTCTAGCTTTTTTCCCTCCTCCTATCCCACCCTGGGCTGGATTCTTCATTTCACATCCTATAAAAACGCAGCATAATTTCCAGGTTTGAAATGGCAACTTTCTGACTCCTACTGTGCAGGGGCTTAATAAAGTGCCCCCGGCACTTTATCCAAATTAAATACAACATGAAGTTAGCTGGGACTACAGGAGGCCGCCACCACGCCCAGCTAATCTTTTTGTATTTTTAGTAGAGAAGGGGATTCACCGTGTTAGCCAGGAAGGTCTCCATCTCCTGACCTCGTGATCCGCCTGCCTCACCTCCCAAAGTGCTGGGATTACAGGCGTGAGCCACCACGCCCGGCCCCTATAAACATGTTTTTCAAATGTGATTCTACAAAAATCTTAACATGTATGCTATCTACTTGTGTTACTTCAGAAAAAAATAAATATTCCTCCATACAAACTATTTTCTCAAACTTCAAAAGACAAATATGACCAAAAACAGCTCTGGGGTAAAGAGCACTAACAACTGCTGCCAAGATGAGAGGAAGAGATGGAACAGAAAAATAGGGAAGAGTAAATCGCTGAAAATTCTAAAAAAGAAAAAAAAAATCTACAAAATATATTGAGGTAACAGGCAGTTATTTTAATATAGACATAAGAGGATCCTATGAACTGAGAATACTTGCTTGATGTTCTGCTGCAGAACTTAGATCAGTGCAAACAATGAAGGCTTCCTCTTTCCAGTTTTTTTTTTTTTTTTTTTTTTTG
>NW_016804432.1:5739771-5776084 GCF_001698545.2 Rhinopithecus bieti | reverse complement strand
TTGTTTTTTTTGAGACAGACTCTTGCTCTTGTCACCCAGGCTGGAGTGCAATGGTGCGTCTCAGCTCAGTGCAACCTCTGCCTGCCAGGTTCAAGCCTTCAGAGTAGCTGGGACTACAGGCACTTACCACCACGCCCGGCTAATTTTTGTATTTTTAGTAGAGATGGGATTGCACCATGTTGGCCGGGTTGGTCTTGAACTCCTGAACTCAAGTGATCCACACCTTGGCCTCCCAAAGCACTGGGATTATGGGCCTGAGCCATTGTGCCTGGCCTTCTTTCCAGTTTTCTAAGACAGTTCCACATACAAACATGTATATGTTCCTCATATTTTCTCTATTTTATTGCTATAAAGCATGTTATTTTAGAACTCCATACTTGTTTAAATTCTACTTTCAATTTTGTTTGTTACAACATATAGCAATTTCTACTATTAGGTATCCTGCATAAATGATCAATCTTACATAATTCTAAAAAACCCTAAAGCTGCAGAGAGACAGAAACAGAAAAAGAGAGCGAGAGGGAGCGAGCCAGAGTGAGAGAGAGAGCAAGTGAGAGACAGAGAGAGAGAGTGTGTTTTAAGAGACAGAGTTTTGCTCTGTCACACAGGCCGGAGTGCAGTGGCATGATCATAGCTTACCGCAGCCTTGAAATCCTGGGCTCAAGTGATTTTCCCGCCTCAGCTTCCTAAATAAGTAGCTGGAATTACAGGCAATGCTACCATGCCTGGCTAAAAGCTGAAATTTTCACTGGCGTTCAGAAGGAGGTCACTTGTTATGTCCTGATAATATAAACTAAACTACACCTAATGAACTAAGGCATTGTAAGGAACTTTAAATCTGCTCCAAGAATAATACAGAAGAGCAAAAAGAAGAAAATAAAAGTTACCTTGAATACTACCATTCAGAGATAACTACTGTTAACATTCCAGAGTACAAAGTCTAGTCTTGTCAATGTATGGTGATACATAACTTTATAAATTATAAAAACACGACATTATGAAAATGAAAGAAAAATATATAAATAGTATTATAACTTCCTCTAAAATGCAATTATCTAAATTCTGCCATATAAATAGTAATGTCATTAAATAGTAGATGTCATTTTTAATGGCTGTATAGTACTCCATCATATAATTATTAATGGGCTTTTATCATCAATGAATATCTTTCGGACAAATCTTTGTGCAATATCTGTAACAATTTCCAGAGGATGAACTTCTAGAAGTGAAACTGCTATATCAAAGTAAAGGCATATTTTAAGGCTTTTGATTTATATTGCTAAACTGTCCTCCAAATATACAGTATTGATTTCGACTTTACCAGCAGAAAAAGACCTCATTTCTCAATACCAACACCAACAGTGGATATCATTAACATTTTTGTCATATTAGTAAAAAAACTAATTTTAAAGTTGCATATCTTGACACACTAATGAGGTTGAACTTTTTCATATATATAACAGTCATTTATACTTCTATGTAAAATGCCTCCTCTGCCCAGCCCCCATTTTTTTTCCAAGATGAGGTCTTGCTCTGTCACCCAGGCTGGAGTGCAGTCGCATGATCATGGTTCACTACAGGCTCCACTTCTCAGGCTCGAGTAATCCTCACACCTCAGCCTTGTGAATACCTGGAACTACAGGTGTACATCACCATCTCCAGCTAATTTTTATATTTTTTGTAGAGACAGGATCTCCCTGTTTCCCAGGCTGATCTCGAACTTCTAGGCTCAAGCCATCCTCCTGCCTCAGCCTCCCAAAGCGCTAGGATTACAGGCATGAGGTACTGCACCTGACTCTTTACCCATTTTTAAAAAATAAAATGTTAAAATTCTTTCACTTGAATATAGGGTATAGGCTTTTTCTTATGACATGAATTTCTGATCAGACATCTTGTCGTTTTCCTAACACAGTCCTAACTATTCATTTTGTAAATGAGGAGACTGAGGTCTGAAAGGGTAAAATGACTTATTCAAGGTCAAAATGAGAAAAAAATATTTTCCTGCTATTTTACAACTAACAACTATACAGAAATCTTATGTAAATCACTTTTAATAGTATAGAGAGGCTTTTAGAATTTCTAGAGTTATTAGGCTCATTATCAAATGGAATCATGTATTAAAAAATGCCAATAAGAAAAGAGAATAATAAAGAAAAACATTTTAAGAAAAGATGAATAGAAGAAAATGGGAGAAATTTACAGGCAAAACGCATCTTCCAACTTAAAATTTACATAAAAGTTAAGCCACCAGAGAAAACAAATATAGAGCATCTGCACAGGAGGTAGCTCAGACAGGCTACCTGAGGGCAGCCTACTGCAGTGTCTGAGTCTAAGTGAGAAAGATGTCCACTGGAGGATAGATGAGTTGAGGGTTGCACTGGGAAGGAGGTGGTCAGCCCTGCATTTAATGTTGGAGTCTCAGATGGGTAAGAAAAAAAGGGAAGGCAGCCTGATGTGAGCTGTCAGTGCCCAAGTGGGCTAAGGAGGTGTGCACATGAAGTAAAGGATAGGAGTGGCACTAGTCCAGCATAGGGTGTCAGGACCCAAACAGGAAGACATCTACTTGATGGAGAGGAAAGGAGAGTGCCTGATGGCACCAAGCAATTAATTATGTAAATAGATGGATATTGATCAAATAAGTAAATATATCAAGGATGTGCTACGTAAGAGTGAATTCATACTACAGTTGAAGGGAATTATAAATATAGAATGAGCCTTGGTATTAGATGACATTTGAAGATACTGGTGGTAACTTATGGTTCTCAACATAAAGATACAGAAATGTAGATGTTAATGTGTATATGCATGCATATATGTTCATGTTTGTCCCTAGCTGGGTCCACTGAGAGGGCCTGGGAACGCCGAATCCCCAATAAGCAATAAGCACACTTAGCATCCAGACTCTGGTGTGTGATACAGGTTGAATATGTCCCCACCAAATCTCATGTTGAACTGTAATCTTCAATGTTGGAGGTAGGGCCTGGTGGGAGGTGTTGGGGCAGATCCCTCATGGCTCAGTGCTGTCCTTGCGATAGTGAATGAGTACCCGGGGGATCTGATTTTTTAAAACTGTGTGCCCCCTGCAACTCTCTTCTTGCTCCTGCTCTCACCATGTTACACGCCTACTCCTGCTTTGCCTTCTGCCATGAGTAAATGCTCCCTGAGGCTTCCCAAGAAGCCGAGCAGATGCCAGTGCTACAGCCTGTGGAACCAGGAGCCAATTAAACCTCTTTTCTTTATAAATTACCCAGTCTCAGGTATTTATTTATAGCAATGCAAGAATAGCCCAATACAGTGTATAAATACCATTCTCCACCAAAAGGTAGCTCAGCTCCTTGAAGAATTACCTGATTCTAATTCAGCAGTACAGGATGGGTCTTGTAGTGGAAATAAAGAAGTAGGTCCTTCCTTACTTTCTGGCACAAGATATTCAAGAGCCATCCTGTACTGCTGCCAGATTTGGCCAGAAAGTAAGAAAGGACTTAAATCTGGGATAATTTGATGATCAAAATAAATAATGATAGTACTGGATCACATCGTGAATAAAGAGGGTTCTATGAACCCATACTGATATAAAGGAATAAACTGAACGCTTGATAAGAAACAGGATATTTATATCATCTCAAAGTATTATATCTCCCTATACAGCTTAATTACTAAGGGCAAAAGTAATTTACAGCACAAAAGCCTGGCAAACATCACCTTTATCAAGTGATGTGACTTAACCCCATTAGAAATAAGGAAAATAAAATTATGTCCCACTGATAGAATGTAGTAAGACACGGCATCACTTCTATAATAGTCATGCCAAAGATATAGAACTTGTATCTAATAATGAAGAAGTACTATATAACCCCAAATTGAGGTAAACTCTATAAATTAACTGGCATAATAATCTCCAAAAGCACCAAAGTCATTAAATTCAAGGAAACATTAAGGAACTGTTTCTGATTTTAAAAGACCAATGCAACATAACAAATAATTGCAACCTGAGATTCTAGACTGAATCCTTTTCCTATAAAGTACAATTAGGCCAGAACAACTGGAAGAACTTAAATGTGACCTGCAGATTAGATAGTAGCAATATATCAATGTTAACTTCCTGACTTTCATGGACATATTGTGATTTTGTAAGAGAATGTCTTATTGTAGAACCCTTAAAGAGTTTTGAAGTAAAAAATGAAAAAGGAAAAAACTTATAGAAGGAGTTTAAGTTGTATGTAAATAATATGCACTGTAATAATTCATTATACAGCAGTCCTCCACTTACCTGCAGCTTCCCTTTCCATGGTTTCAGTCACCCACAGTCAACAGCAGTCCAAAAATATTAAATGGAAAACTCCAGAAATAAACAATTCATAGGTTTTAAACTGTGTGCTGTTTTAAATAGAGTGATGAAATTGCATCTTCTTGCTCTATCCCACCCGAGATGTGAATCGTCGCTTTGTCAAGCACATCCTGGCTATATATGCTACCTGCTCATTACTACATAGGAAAAAATATAGCATGTATAGGGCTCAGTACTATCAACAGTCTCAGGCATCCACTGGGGCTCTTGGAACTTATCCTCCACAGATAAGGGGGGAGTACTGTATAACTATTATATAATTAATATCATGTAGTTTGTAGCAGTAGTCATGAAAAAAACACTACAAGATATATTTATTCTCTAAGAACTCTCTGCTTGCTTTTTGTTTATAATTTTCATGCTATGACATATATCAAAGAATAGAAAAACTACATTCTGCACTGCAAGGTTAAGAGCAAGTAAAATCATACTATAGTAGAACCATTTACAAATCTGAAGACTCAAAGGGTGATATTACATAATCATTTATTCTGTTAGCGTCTTGTTCCCTTTTTAAAAATATGACATGTAGGTTAAGTCTGCCAAGGAAGAGGAAGATGCTTTAGGCTGTAGTATCAATATTCCCACATCATTTTTAATTATATCACTGAAGTGATTCACACGATAAAATATTTTATTTTCCTACATCCCTATCAAAAACAAATGAGGAAAGCAATTCACTTCATAGAAAATAGTGCTATTAAATCAATCTACAAAAACGGGAGGGAGCAAGCACATTTCTGGTCACTGACTTTAGAAATATCCGGATTCTAAAATGTGAATTTGACTGATCTTCTATTTAGTTGGTTATAGAACTATAAATGTTGCAAACTCTTAACCTGTTAAGCATGTACTCAAGTTTCCAAACAAGTTTCTAAAATACAGGTAATACTAAATGTTATAGATAATATATAGCACTCCGAGCATTTCCAACACAAATCATTTACTTCATAAAATTTATTTGGAAAATAATTCACTGCCTATTTTGTATCTAATATCATATTAAGAATAAAAGTTGCTTGATGTTACCATGGTTTTTATGAAAATACATAAACTTTTTTTTAAAAAAAATAAGATATAGTCCCTGCCCTTAAAATCAGACTAGTAAGGAAGAAAAAAAGTGAAAATAGTAATTCAGTGATATTTATAATAATAAAGACATGCTATGGGAACATAAAGAATAAACTGGAGCTGGGCATCTCTCCAAAGCATTCATATTCCCCTCTTAGAGAGCTTGATTTGCCAACAGTGCAGTAGCAGGTAATCCTATATATCCATGATCCTGACATACCTGCCTCAAGTAAAGTAGGGGAGATACTGATCAAGTTAAGCCAATCAGACTATCTCTTCAGGAAATCTGCAGAAAGCAAAAAATCAGTGACACAGAGGTGAGCATCAGAGATTCAAGATCGTATTTTAGGACTGGTAGACATTTTCTGTCATGTTCTTACTGATAAAAAAACTAATAAAGGCCAGAATGGAGCAGGCACAGAAAAACAGAGGTGAGAAATCATGTAGCGATGAAGAAGGAAAATAGTTTCTGTGACACCCAACTATGTTTTGTGATTGGATCTGAGAGTCTTCAGTACCATTAGTATGAGTCTCACCCCTCTTTTTACTTGAATTTATCTGATTGAGTTTCTATTCCCTAAATACCTAGTCTATCCTGGAGAGGGCCCTGAAATGCTACCAAAGGGAGTAATGCCTGAGTTGAGTTTTCGCAAAGCAAGAGGCATCAGCCATCCTGGGATATTTCATAAAGAGGAGACAGCATGTTGAGGCACAATAAAGCAGAGTCCACTGAGGAGTCTCTGAGACCCTCTGATAGCTGAAGCGTGGGATTGTAAATCAAAAATAAAATTTTAAGCCCCTCAACCAACAGACCCTTCCCTTGGCCCAGGGCATTCCAAAGTTAACCCAAAAAACTAGTTAAGGCCATGATGGGAAGTGGAGGTCCTAGATGACTCACTATACCCTCCTCCCTTTGAAATTCAGGCACCCAACATTAATATCAACACGGAGACCTTAAGATTGATAGAATGGACTCTTTAAGTCTGATAAGAAGCATTTACAATCTATTCTCTTGCATAATAAAACCTTACTCTCTACAACCCCTTATCTTAACCCAGACATTCCTTTCTATTGATTCCAGGTCTTTAGACAGTAACTTTTTCAACCAACTGCCAATCAGATTTTTGAATCTTGCCAAAGATTTTTGAATCCTATGAACTGGAGCACAGCACCCCACCCCGCAAACTTTCAGTTGTCCTACCTTTCTGGACCCAACCAATGCACATTTTAAATGTATTGATTGATGTCTTACGTCTCCCTGAAATGTATAAAACCAGGCTGTAGCCCAACCATCCTGGACACATATTCTCAGGGTCTCCTGGGCTGTGTCATCAGCCACTGGCCACTCATATTTGGCTCCAAATAAATCTCTTCAAATATTTTATAGAGTTTCACTCTTCTCATCAACAGGATAGAAGATTAAGAGAGTAAGACCAGAGAGATATCGAAATCTTGAAAGGCCTTTAATATCATGATAAAATGTTTGGATTCCACCCTTACCTGCCCTTCCATCATCCTTCTTTCCCTTCCCATTGCCCCAAGGTTATATAAACTATGGCCTTGGGTCAAACTGCTGAGTTTTTCACACTTTAAAATTGTTAAAGGTGGGAGTAGGGACAAAGAAGACTATGCAACAGAGATCATATGTGGTTCCCACAAGGCCTAAAATATGTACAATCAGTCTCCCACTCCCCATTAAAGAAAAGTTTGTCCAACTCTGTTGTAAGAAATTGAAACATTTTAAGTAGGTGAACTAAATCAAGAGGAGGATTTTTGCAAGATCACTAATAAAAGTGTAGAGGATGGACTAAAGAGGGCAGCACACTATGCATAAGAAAACTGGCAAAAAAATAACAAAAATAGGTAAATCTAAACAACAATTAAGAAGAAAAAACAGAAAGAAAACTGGCACAAGCTACTGCTAAGTTCAAGGGAGAATAATGGTCTGAACTAAAGCAGCACTATCAAAATGAGAGTAAAGGATCAGTTATGGAAAAAAAAATAGCTCCCAGGATAGTCTCAAATGCTTAACATTGTTTCCAGACCCTTGCATGGACTGACCACTGCCTCCTAACCAGTCTTAGGCTTCCCCTTAATCTCTGGCTCTAGCTATGCAGGCTTCTAATCAGTCTCCTCCCTTATATCATCCATTTCCCATTCATCCATCCCTTTCTTAGTCAACACCACTAACTTCTGAGCTCCTTCCATCTACTACTCCGCTACCCTCAAATTTGGATCTCTCATTTACCCCATTGTTCAGTCAATAAACATTATTGAGCACATGCAATAGGGTAGGAATGTGCTAGACTTCAGGGTACGATGACACAGACACAGTTCCTGACCTCATGGAGCTTATATTTTATGATGACTGCTTCTAGTAAACTTGATCATTTAAGTCAGTCAAGCAGCTTAAAATTATTTAATGCAGGTATCAGAGAGTAAGAAAAAATTATCAAGTGTTATCACCCATTCCACTTTATACTTGCTTTAAAATTTTTTGCTTTTCAAATATACAAATGTATTAATAGACTTAAATTATTTTCCGAATTTTTGTCAAAATTAGAATAACTATACTTTTATGCATAGTTTTTCTTTTGATGTGAACCTCCAGATACAGGTGTGACAAAAAAGCCAATCTGCTTGCGTATTCTGATATATCTAACAAAGTCTATTACCATGTTTCGAAAGATTTTGTACACCAGACCACATTTATTAAATTGGTATGTTCCTTCCATATGTAGAAGCTACATCCCCAAACTGTAAATGGCTTGAGATTAAAAAAAAAAATTCTACTTTACACTCAATATCACCATTCTGTAGCTGGCACATAGTAGATACTCAATAAAGGTATGTAGGAGGGATTGTATAACTTCCAATTAATGTTTCTGATCAGCATGAGACAATTGTGGTAACAAACTTAGTTGATATAATTCAATTAGAAAGCAAATAAATTTGACATTTTAGTTAGCTTGTACAGCCTTAGAGTGGGTAAACTTTCTGCCCAAAATATTTTTGAAAGATAGAAAATACCTCAGATTAATTTCTATTATTATTCTTAGGAGAATTGAGACCTTCATATTGGAACCCTTTACTAAAGAGGGGTCCCTGATCAGACAAATTTAGGAACCTCTATATGTTAAACAAAATTAAATATTTAACCCTAAGTCTTCATTGTGACTCTTTATATCTGACATTCATGCTCTATCTCCAAAAAGACCATTTCCCCAATTTGCTAAATATCAGAATCTTTTTTTACTAAACACTATCAACTAGGTACGCGACATTAGCATTCTGAAAGACAACTGCTCTGGAAACATCTACTAAATTCGGTAATATTTGAAATATAATCACAAAATGAAAAGAATACTTTTATGTTAAAAGCTTAAATCTCTTACCTTTCTAGCTGGTGGGCCATGAGCTTTATTTACTCTGCTTCCAGGAATGCCTTAGCTCTAATCAAGTAAGCAGTCCTTTCTCAAGTTTCCATCTAGTATCCTTAGGGAAAAGAGAGGCAGAAAAGAGTGAACTTATTACCATGTGGGACCTAAATTAATAGCCTCTTGTATTTCAATTCCATAAAATTTTAAAAAACGTTTTCTTAATATTTCAAAAATGCATATAAATTTTGCCTCCCATTACATGTTCTTCAATATAAAACTTAAGGTTCTCCCTCCAAATCGTCAATGCTCCAGGAAGATGTTTATCCTGTAGCCTCCCGTAACTCCTGGCATTAGAGGAGTTAATGCCGTAACTCCACCTATTAGAGGTATTACCACTTATTAGAGGTATTAAGTTTCGAGGATGGAAGTAGGGTAATGAAACCTTGGTGAAAGTAGAAAGATGAAAGAGGAGGAGTCATAGATAACAGATGAAATGTCAGTGCTGCATTTGAGCATCAAAATTTTTAGAGTAGAGATTAACAGTTTTCTTGTGTCACTGTTGGACAATAAAATCCAGGGGACCCAGTCTATGTGCTTATTTGGAAAAAGCTTGACTTTTAAAAATATGTGTATCAGTTAGGATTAGATTCAGCTGTTAATGACAGAAAACTCAAAATAACAATGGCTTAAATGATTCAGAAGTTTACTTCTTTCACAAAAAAACATAGGCAATCCAGAACCATGATCATTTGGAACCAAGGGTCCTTATATTTTGTTGGTCTGACATCCTCAACATGTGGCTTCTCCTTCATGGTTTTAAAAATACGGTTCAAGTTCTAGCCATCACATCTGCTGATCAGACAGCAAGATGAGAAAAAGGAGGTAAGCAATAGCCTCCCTTTAAGGAAAATTTTCAGAAATCTCACAGGAAACTTTTATTTACATTTCATGGTTTAGAACTTAGTCATATGACCATAGCTATTGGGGGGCTACGAAATATGTCTTTTATTTCACCATATGCTTAAGAACTGGATCATCTACCAATAAGAAAAAAGAAAAGAAGGAATATTGGTAGACAATTAGTTGTTTCTGTCCTTATACTTATTTCATTCTAAAATGTAAGATGTCCGGATCTCTCAGAGAGATGGCTTGGCAATCTACTAAAAAGAGTTTTCGAAAGCAGAAGTCCTGTCAGGAGCCAAGACTAACATTCATAAAGACTTCTTTAATATGTAAGGCTAATCTATAGGTGACAAAAGAAGAAAGGAAAAATATGAAGACTAGAATGACAATGTAAGAGCAAACAAACTACCTAAATTGTTGTCGTTTGGAAAGGTAAACTCACATACTCAGTCTACAAAACTCAGAAATGACTGCTCAGAATCATTATGTAAGTAATGGTGTGGTCAAGGTGAGAATGAGTAAGAACCTGGCAGAAAGCTCAGTTACCAACCGCATTAAGAAAAGGCACAATATTCAAAGAGAAAGGCACTTTGCTCTACGTTATCTCAGTGCTGAGTTTCCATTACCAGGTCATATAGGTATTGGGAGATTTCCCTATTGTGCAGAATGTTGGAAAGAAGGGTTGCACTTAACTTTGAATTTCCTGACACTTTCAAGATTGCTTGAAACATGTTTAAATGTTCAATATGTTTAAAACACTGTTGTATCAGAAACTAGAAACTCATTTCAACGCTCGCAACAAAATTGTTTTATATACAGGCTGTTCCTTAAGGGAAAAAGGACCCAAATAGGATATTTAGCCATACAAATGTAAAATAGGGACTGCAAAAACGGAGCAGCAATTCAAAGGATAAATGGCTCTGTGGGATACTGTAAAGGACCACATCTTCTTGGTAGAGATAAATTTCTGCAAATTGTTTCTTTCAGAGAAATGTTTATTTTTAAAGTATGGCTTTAGGTTTTCCTATTTGTATAGAGATATTTGTGTTCTTATTTCAGCAGTTGCTCACAAAAGATCAGGTGCAAAAGTATTTGCGGTTTTTGCCATTAATAATACCCTAAAAAACTGGAAGACAAACTGGTATTGTCATTTCAAGCAAAAGGAAGTAAGATAGCCAGTTGTAACTGGCCTGTATAGCTTATGTCTTAACACATGCAATGTTAAGATAATCACCCAGACTTTGAACAACATTAAAAATAACATCCTTTTTTTGTAATTGAAAGGCACAGATGTAAGGAGCCTCTCCTTTACCCCCACTACCCGACTTATTGTACAAGTATTTCTTATATAATCATGCATCACTTAAGAACAGGGATACATTCTGAGAAATGTGAAGGTAAACCAAAACATCATTGTGCAAACTTCAGACTATACTCACACAAACCTTGATGATATAGCCTACTGCTCCTAGGCTACAAACCTGTACAGGATGTTACGGTAATGAATACTGTTACCATTTGTAACAAAATGGTATTTGTGTATCTAAACACAGAAACAGTACAGTAAAAATACAGTATAAAAGATTTTAGGCCAGGTGCTGTGGCTCACACCCGTAATCCCAATATTTTAGGCGGCCGAGGATGGTGGATCACAAGGTCAGGAGTTTGAGACCAGCCTGGCCAATATGGTGAAATCCCATCTCTACTAAAAACACAAAAAATTAGCCGGGTGCAGTGGTGGACGCCTGTAGTCCCAGCTACTCAGGAGGCTGAGGCAGAGGAGAATCACTTGAACCCAGGAGGCAGAGGTTGCAGTGAGTCGAGATCACTCCATTGCACTCCAGCCTGGGCAACAGAGCAAGACTCCGTTTCAAAAAAAAAAAAAAAAACCACCACTGTACAGCTATACAAAAATATTTTCATTCTTATTCTAATAAGCTTTTTTCTATCTTAAAAATTTTTAGGCTGGGCATGGTGACTCACATCTGTAATCCTACCACTTTGGGAAGCCGAGGTGGGAGGATCACATGAGGTCAGGAGTTCGAGACCAGCCTGACCAACATGGAGAAACCTCATCTCTACTAAAAATACAAAATTAGCCGGGTGTGGTGGCGCATGCCTGTAATCCCAGCTACTCAGCAGGCTGAGGCAGGAGAATCGCTTGCATCTGGGAGGCGATGGTTGCAGTGAGCCGAGACTGCACCATTACACTCCAGCCTAAGCAACAAGAGCGAAACTCCATCTCAAAAAAACAAAACAAAACAAAAAAAATTACTTTCACTTTAAAATTATTTTGTTAAGAACTAAAACACAGACACACACATTAGCCTAGGCCTATACAGGGTGAGGATCATCAGTGTCACTGTCTTCCACTTCCACAACTTGTCCCACTAGAAGGTCTTCAGGGGCAATAACAAACACGGAGCTGTGATCACCAATGATAACAATGCCTTCTTGAGGAATACCTCCTGAAGGACCTGCCTGAGGCTGTTTTAAAATAAACTTTTTTTTTTTTTTAAAAAGTAAACGTACACTCCAAAATCATGATGAAAAAGTATATTTAAATACATACCAGTAACATCATTGTTGATCAAGTATTATAGACTGTACGTAATTGTGCTATTTTTTTCCTTAAGACAAATGCTATACTTTCATACAACTGGTAGCACAATAGGTTTGTTTACACCAACATCACTACAAATATGAGTAATGTGCTATACTATATCATGATGGCTACCACATCTTATATGTGGTCTGCTGACTCAAAATGTTGTTATGCAGCAAATGGCTGTATTTAGAAATCACTAACCTGTGGGCAGAATCTCTGCTGAAAGGTGCAAACACTGCTAATGGCAAATTTCCTGGTAAGAGCCAAATATTGTGCCAAGAAACAGGGCCCAAAAGGTAGGCATTAGTATGAGAAAAAAATTAATCCTCTCTTGGGCATGGACTTAAAAGAGTGTAACAGATGCAACGGCAATCCTGGGTGGTGGAGAGAAGTTGGCTTCTGTCCTTGTGGGAGGACAGGAGGTAGGCAGGAGGAGGACAGTCTTTCAAGGAGGCATTATGGGATACAGACAAAGTGGGGAATGTTTTACTAAAGGTACACACTAAGGCTTTCCAAGGGATATGTGAGCAAGACAAGTTTTAAGAAACTCAACTTTTGTATCTTCATATTCCCTTTGTTTGCTTTCCCAAAGATGATCTGTCTGCTTTCCTAGAGTCCTCATTCTCCCACTTTTCACAAAAAATCCATACCTATCCCCATCCCAAATCTTATTAGAATGAGTTGCCCTAGGTTGTAGAAGCTTCCATGGAACAAAACAAACGGACAACTTAAAATAAGCGTGCCTTAAAACCTCCATTAATCAAGGCACCACTAACCCTCAAGCTTCTGGCTTTCCCTGTCTTACAAATATTTCTATTAAAGGCAAAGCATGGCTTTAAGAATCGGTGTTCTGCCTTGTGTTTAGAAATCCAGATATACTTTACTGTATAGTGTAATGACAGAAAGAATAACAATTTTCATTTAATGGTTACCTCTTCCATTGTGGAAATACCATACAAAAATGCATTGTCCAGAGAGGGAGTTCCGAATGAAGAAATCAGTAAAAAATTTTGAAAAATTAAATGTATATTTGCTACAAACAAGTATGATAGAGTCGTTAATAAAGTATTTTAAAACATTAAAATACATTGGATTCAAATAAAATTATGTTGGAGAAGTCGAAAGAAAAACAATTTAATAAGAAAAAGGGACACTGAAAACTTCTGTTAGATGAGGTAATTCAAGCTGGTTTTTTAAAACCAATGACAGCATCAAATCACTATGGTATTTAGGTACTTATAAAAGTGGTGTATCTGGAAAAAACAGAAATTATATTTTTTCAACAATTTCAATCTATGATGAAAAATTGTAGGAATCAACTTCGAAATGTGCAAGGGTACAGAATTTATCAAGTTCCTTTACAGGAGTATATGAGCATATTAGGCAGAATGGCCCTCCAAAGACATCCATACCCTAAACCCTGGAACCTGTTAATAGGTTACTTTCCACCACAAAAGGAATTCTGCAGATGTAAAAAGACTACACAGATTCTTGCTGGGCATGGTGGCTCACACCTGTAATCCCAGCACTTTGGGAGGCTGAGGCAGGAAGATCACCTGACGTCAGGAGTTCGAGACCAGCCTGGCCAACATGGTGAAATCCTGTCTCTACTAAAAATATAAAAATCAGCCGGGCATGGTGCCGGGTGCCTGTAATCCCAGCTACTCGGGAGGCTGAGGCAGGAAAATCACTTTAACCAGGGAGGCAGAGGTTGCAGTGAGCCGAGATCACACCATTGCACTCCAGCCTGGGTGACAGAGCAAGACCCTGTCTCAAAAAAGAAAGAAAGAAAAAAAAAGATTACAGATCCAAATAAGATAGATTCCTGGGTTACCTGGAATCTAATCAAGAGACCTCAAGAGCAGAGAACTTTCTCCACCTGGAGTCACAGATTCAGCCAGAAAAAGAAGTCAGACAGGTTAGAAGCATGAGAAGGATTTGACCTGCCATTACTAGAGGAGGCCACATGGAAAGCACTTCAGCTCCTGGGAGAAAAGACCAGGCCTTGGCTCATAGCCAGGAAAGAAAGAGGGACGAAAAGAAAGGAAAGACCTACTGAATTCAGCAAACCACCCAAAGTAACTTGGAAGTGGATTCTTCCCTAGAGACTCCAAAAAGGAATGCAGTTCTGCCAACACACTGATCTTGGCTTTGTAAGACCCTAAGCTGAGGATTCAGTTGAGTTCTCCTGGACTTCTGACCTACAAAAACTGTGAGACAATAAATCTTTGGTGGTAATGTATGAGGCAGGAACAGAAAATTAATACAGTAAGAAGAGTTGTAAGGTACCAGGAAGATGGACTTGTGCCCCACTACTTCAAGAGCAGCACCACCTTATAGACACAGGGTATTTTCTTTTCTACTTTTGCAACATTTTATATAAAACATTTTCATAAAACAGCATTTGTATAAAAATTCACACAAAGTTTCTAAAGGGCATACAATTTCCAGCAATGTCCTGGGTTTCTGTTAAATTCAGTTTTCTAAAGATGCACTCAAATCAATGATAAAATGCAGACATTATGCGATATTTCATTGTCTTTGGTAAAACTATTCTCATTATTTTATCTCCTCAGAGTATTAACTCTGACCTCCACTTTGTGCCAGATCTGCTATTACTAGGATGTCAGAAAAACATTAAGGCTGGATCTATAAGAGGCAAGTATTTCCAAACAGTAGTAATAGGCCCTTGGCCCCCATCCCCACTTCATGTATCTATGCAGTCTATCTACAGAGCCAGGCAGGGTGAGAGCTCACAACGACCAGTCAGGAGTCTTGAGATCCCCTCTCGATTGGGAAGCAAATATCTGGGGGGAACACTGGAAACTGAGGCCATCTCTACAGGAACCCAAGTGGCCATGTGTGGTGTGGTCAGGCCAGTGACTCTTACCAATTAAACAGCCAATGAGTTCACCACTAAATAGATCCTACTTATTGGTTGACGATTGCTGCTGATGCGGCCCCTTCCCACAAACATAAAAAAATAAAGGGAAGATTTGGGGACAACACTGCAGGGGGAGGGGCATGCTAGCATAAATGACAGTAGACATGACTTTATTCCCTGTCAAACATCTGTTATCATGGGCCGGGCACGGTGGCTTACGCCTGTAATCCCAGCACTTTGGGAGGCCAAGGTGGGTGGATCACGAGATCAGGAGTTTAAGACCAGCCTGGCCAAGATGGTGAAACCCCTTTTCTACTAAAAATAGAAAAATTAGCTGAGCGTGGTGGTAAGTGCCTGTAATCCCAGCTACTCAAAGGCTGAGGCAGAAAACTTCTTGAATCCAGGAGGCAGAGGTGGCAGTGAGCCGAGATCACACCACTGCCCTCCAGCCTGGGCGACAGAGCGAGACTCCGTCTCAAAAAAAAAAAAAAAAAAAAAAAAAAAAATTGTCATCACGTAGGCACAGCCAAGGTGAACTGAAGCAGGATACGAACACTCGGTACATTCATGACTATCTTCATACATTTTTTAAATGATCCTAGAGATCACCTTGGGAATAGCAATGTGGTCATGATAACAAACATATCAAGGAGTTTGAAAACCTGTAGCTATGACCTAGTAGGACTTCATTTGCCTCTCAAGACTAAAGTATTTTGAATTCAGGAATTTTTTTTTTTTTTTGAGACAGGGATTTGCTGTCACTCAGGCTGAAGTGCAGTGGCACAAACACGGCTCACTGCAACCTTGATCTTCTGGGCTCTAGTGATCCTCCCACCTCAACCTCCTGAGTAGGTGGGACCACAGGTGCACATGCCACCATGCCCAGGTAAGTTTTTTTTTTGGAAAGACCAGCTCTCACAATGTTGTCCAGGCTGGTCTTGAATTCCTGGAGCTCAAACTCTTATTTTAAATTATCCATGGATAATTTTAAAATGGATAACTTAAAATGGATATTTTAAATGGATAATTTAAATAAGAGTGCCTTAAAGCTTCCAGATCCTAGGGCAAGAAGCAAACGTCTGGTGGGAACATTGGAAACTGAGGCCATCTCAACAGGAACCCAAGTGGATATTTTAAGTGGGTAATTTAAAATAAGAGTACCTTAAAGCCTCCACTAATCAAGGCAATGATTCTCCTGTATTAGCCTCCCAAAGTGCTGGGATTACAGGTGTGAGCCACTGCCCTGGCCAGGACAATTTTAAATTGTGTGATTACACTATGATCCTCTACAGTAAAAAACAATATACATTTCAGGGCTGTCAAAATAAATAAAAATAAAATATGTAAAATACATAGTATAGTGCATGACATTAAAATAGTATTTATTAAGTTCATAAATTTTACTGCATTTTACTTTGACTTTAAATGTACATTTTCCTAATGCCTAATAAATACCTAATCTTACTGACTTTAAATGTACATTTTCCTAATGCCTAATAAATACCTAATCTTACTATCTTCTTTATTTTTAAGGCCAGAAACTGAACTACATATTCAGTTTAACTTTTAGATATAAGAGTTTTGGCCGGGCATGGTAGCTCAACCCTGTAATTCCAGCACTTTGGGAGGCCAAGACAGGCAGACTGCTTGAGGTCAGGAGTTCAAGAGCAGCCTGGTCAACATGGAGAAACCTCGTCTCTACTAAAAATACAAGAAAATCAGCTGACCGCTTGTAGTCCCAGCTGCTCGAAAGGCTGAGGCACGAGAATTGCTTGAGCCTGGAAGGTGGAGGTTGCAGTGAGCTGAGATCCCACCACTGCACACCAGCCTGAGCCACAGAGCAAGACTCTGTCTCAAAAACAAACAAACAAAAAAAATTTTACATTAATCTTTAACCCATGATTTTGATGTTATCTGTAAGTTTATTTGATATATAATGTTTAGTTCATCAATTTAGGGAAATAAAATTCATCAGCTGAGAGAAAAATATAAACCCAATGTTAACAAGGAAAGCAGCAGTATTTTTCCCCTACTCGCAGCAGACATCAGAGACGTCCTTCACACAATTCCCAAGAGTATACTAAAATTTTGATGAAATTTCACAAAGTCGATAGTACATGTAAAACATATCACAAACTTCTCCAGACTGTATTATGGATATGTGAATAGTGAAATCAGTTCAATATCTCAAAAATATTCTTCAATAAAAATATCAGTAGTCCAATTTTAAATTAAACATTTTAAAAGTGAGTCTTGATTACTCCTAGACAATGTAAAGAAAGCAAGTTGTTTTACAGCTTAAAATTATAATAGAATAACAAATACATAAATACAAAAAAATTTACAGAGTAATAATTATGAATATAAACAATGCTAGCACAAGTTGTACTAATAACATCACTTCAGATTTGGTAACACAATTATGTGGTCTAAAGTCCATAGCATTATTTTTGCTCAAGGTAGGTGATAAAATACCTTTCATTGCTTTTTTTCTCCTGAGAAACTTATTTTTTGTAAAAGCAAAAAGAAAATAGAAATAGAAATTCACAGCTCTCCAAGAATTACAGTAATTCATAGTCATCACCATTATTAAAACTACATCAATAAAAATTTCTCATTATAAAGAGGGCACAAATAAAATACACTACAGGCTTGGCGTGGTGGCTCATGCCTGTAACCCCAGTGCTTTGTGAAGCTGAGATGGGAGGATTACTTGAGGCCAAGAATTCAAGACCAACCTGGATAACATAGTGAGACTCCATCTCCACAAAAAATAAAATTTAGCTGGGTATAGTAGCACACGCCTGTAGTCCCCGCTACTCAAGAGGTTGAGGTGGGAGGATCGCTGAAGCCCAGGTGTTCCAGGCAGCAGTGAGCTATGACTGCACCACCACACTCCAGCCTGGGTGACAGAGACCCTGTCTCTAAAAATGAAATAAAATAAGACTACGGGTTATGTACTATACCCATTAAAACAATGACAAGTTCACCTCTTTCTTCTGTTTTCAAAGTATGTCAAAATTCAAATAAGTTAACTGATATTACTACAAAAAATAACCCTCAATCCAACATCTATATATCAACAATCATTAAAACCTACCTTACAAATGATAAAAGATTTCACTGATTCTCAACTTTGTGGCCAAAAACTGATAGTGCAGTTATAATTGTATAATTAGCAGAGACTTCAAAACAACTTTAGGACTGTAGTATATTAATCATAATCTCAATTCCCCTAGGGGGAAGGAGAAATGAAAAGTTTCACTGGAATGTTTATAATGGGATTGGTGGAGTAGAAGAAAAGGATAGCTGGGGCGGGGAACAGCCTGTAATCCCAGCACTTTGCGACACTGAGATGGGAGGATTGCTTGAGCCTGAGAGTTTGAGACCAGCCTGGGCAACAGCAAGACCCCATCTCTACAAAAATTTAAAAACTAGCTGAGTGTGGTGGCATGCAAGTGCGGTACCAGCTATTTGGGAGGCTGAGGTAAGAAGATCTCTCGAACCCAAGAGGTGGAGGCTGCAATGAGACTTATTTGCATCACTGCACTCCAACCTGGATGATGGAGTAAGACTTTGTCTCAAAAATACAAAGATAATTGGATTTTATGAAAATCATAGTATCATAATTTTATCATCTCAAAATAAGAATATGCTATACTGCACGAATTTGATACAAAAAAAGTCTGAGACGGGGTACATATGGAACAAAAAAAATGAGACATTCTCTCAAATGAATTTATGAAAATTCTAAGGTGGTATGTTCCTTCACAAATTACAAATTCCTAGGGAAAAACAACTTTGTTGCCAAAGCTACCAAATAGATGGCTGCTGTACTACTTTCAAGCTACAGCACAAGCATGCTGGGAGGGCTAGGCTAGATTATTTCTAAATGAACTTCAATAATAATTCCCACAACATATCCTGAGTCTCATTAAGTTCTTGACACTGTATTATGTATTTTATATATATTACAAGAATGCTCACGGCAAGACTATGAGTTAAATTATTCTCCTTAAAGAGAAGGAAACTGAGGCAGAGAGAGGTTATATAATTCACCCACGGTAACACAGTTAGTAAGTGGTAGACCATGACAATCTGGCTTTTAATAACTATCCTAAAATACTGAGTACATACTTACTATGTGCCAGAGACAAAACTCAAGTCAATTTGACTATCATATACTCATATGTACTTTTATTCCAAGTGTTTCCTACATGGTAATGAATTTGTCATTATAAATCTTAATCATAATGACACATTCATAAGACAGAACTCCTATGAAATGTATAGTTCAGAAAGTAACTTCTTTTTTTTTTTTTTTTTTTTTGAGACAGAGTCTTGCTCTGTTGCCTAGGCTAGAGTGCATTGGCACGATCTTGGCTCACTGTAACCTCTGCCTCCCAGATTCAAGCAATTCTCCTGCCTCAGTCTCCCGAGTAGCTGAGATTACAGGCACCCGCCATCATTCCCACCTAATTTTTGTATTTTTAGTAGAGATGGGGTTTTCTCATGTTTGCCAGGCTGGTCTCAAACTCCTGACCTCAGGTTATCCACCTGCCTCAGCCTCCCAAAATGCTGGGATTATAGGCGTGAGCCACCACGCCCAGCCCAGAAATTAACTCTTATAAACTAGCATTAAAATATTCAATGTACAAACCACATAAAACTGCATGAAAACTAAGAATTATTGTTACTAGGCTGTCAAAAGTTTTGATAAACTTTAAGAGAAACAAAGACAGTAAAATGTCAGAAAATATGAAATACACAATATTTGTCGCATCACATAGATCACTGGTAGATAAATAACTATAGTACGATATGGCCTACTAAATAATTTTAAAACTGCTAAAAAATACAACTTATTCCTAGCAATAATTCCCTATTAGGTAATCATACTTTATTAATCATAACTCCAAAGTTCACAAAATTATGGCAAAGCAAACGCATTCATGCTCTGCTGACAGTGTAAACTTGCTCAAGTCTTTGGGGAGGCAAAAATCTGTCAACTGCAGAAACATTTATATCTTTTGACTAGTAATTCATTTGAGATTAGTATGCTACAGAAACAATTCATAAAAGAAAAAGATAAATGCACAGAGATGTTCAATTCAATGTCAAAATAGGCATAAACTGAAAACTATTATTTTCCTGTCAGGCATTTAGTACAAATTTAATACTTATTTTTTAACTATCAAGTAACAAATATCATAAAGGTTATACAACATGGAAAAATACAATGCTATAAAAGTAAAATAAAATAAAAGTTAAATAAAACTTATTTGATATAATTCTGTAAAACTGTAATATATATGCACAAACTAGAAGAAAACAAAATAATGAACACAATTATGTTAGTATCGCAAAACAAGTTGATACATAAAAAAATTGTTCCGACACATGTTTAATAAATAAAAGCAAATATACTAGCCCAAACAGTAAAATTAGAAAAACCAAAGCTATAAAATTGGAACAAAGCTAAAAAATTGGAATGACAAAGGTTTCAGTTCTGCTAGCAAACTAAAGAATATTTAGGGAATATATTTATAAATTTATGGTCAATATTATAGATAAAAATACTATATATTACAAAAATAACCAAAGTCCATATGGTTATTTTGCCAATTACAATTATTTCTCCCTGTCTTTCCCTACCAAGCTTGTTGAGAATCTCTACTATAATAAGCCACTACTACTGTTGGAAGTATTTTCTATTCCTTGGGTAGAAAGGCAAAAGAGTGGCTGAGAACCACTATCTTTGTTAAGATACAGAATGCAAATATGGGTGAACAGGCAAAGCTCCCAAAACATTTTATTTACATCTCTTCTTTACTGTCAATGTCAAAATGCCAAGGTTTTTTCCTTGGCATCAATAAACATACTTAAAAGTGAAAATGAAGATGGGTGTGGTAGCTCGTGCCTGTAGTAATTCCAACACTTTGGGAGGCTGAGGCGGGTTCGAGACCAACCTCGCCAACATGGTGAAACCCCATTTCTACTAAAAATACAAAATTAGCCAGGCATGGTGGCAGGCACCTGTAATCCCAGCTACTCAGGAGGCTGAGACAGGAGAATCACTTGAACCCAGGAGGCGGAGGTTACAACGAGCTGAGAGCGGCACTGCACTCCAGCCTAGGTGACATAGCGACTCCATCTCAAAAAAAAAAAAAAGTGAAAATGAATACACTAGTTTCAAGGTTGCCAACAATAATTGAAAATATATATATAATGAATACATATTTATTTATAATCATATAATATGTAACATTAAATACACCTGTAACATAGAATAATGTATAAAAATAGGCCAGATGCAGTGGCTCATGCCTGTAATCCCTTAAAAGTGAAAATGAATACACCAGTTTCAAGGTTGTCAGCAAGGTTGTCAAAAAGTCTCAATAAATTGAAAAGACATATATAAGGAATACATATTTATTTATAATTATATAATATGTAACATTAAATATATTTATAAGATAAAATAGTGTGTAAAACAGGCCTGGTGCGGTGGCTCACGCCTGTAATCCCAACACTTTGAGAGGCCAAGGTGGGTGGATCACCAGAGGCCAGGAATTCAAGATAAGCCTGGCCAACATGGTGAAACTCCATCTCTACTAAAAATACAAAAATTAGCAGGATATGGTGGTGCACCCCTAGGAATAGCACCCCTAGCTATTCCGGAGGCTCAGACAGGAGAACCTCTTGAATCTGGGAGGTGGAGATTGCAGTGAGCCAAGATTGCACCACTGCACTCCACCGTGAGAGACAGAGGGAGACTCTGTCTCAAAAATAAAATAAAATAAAACACACTTACTGATGGCCTTAAAGATCCACAAATTTCCTTGATTTTCTATGAAACTATCTTATACCTTACTATATAACCTTTTAACCTTGAGAAACATAACAAAGGAAATAAAATGCTCCATGGGGTTTTCCTTCAAACATAAATAGGTGATTACTATCCTACTACTTCAACATTAAAACGTACATAAAGAGAACATGCAGCATTTTAGACAAGTTCTTAGCCTTGAGGAATTGGTGTGAGTATAAGATAAACACAGAAATACTAATTTAGTATTAGTATTTTAGTATTAGTATTTAGTATTAGTATTTTAGTATTTTAGTATTAGTATTTTAGTAAAGTCCAGATTATAACAATACCAAGTGAGTTTTTTGTTTTTGTTTTGAGATGCAGTGGCACTCTGTTGCCCAGGCTAGAGTGCAGTGGCACGATTTCGGCTCACTGCAACCTCCTGCTCCTGGGTTCCGGAGATTCTCCAGCTTCAGCCTCCCCAGTAGCTGGGATTGGAGGTGCCCACCAACGTGGTTTCACCGTGTTGGCTAGGCTGGTCTTGAACTCCTGACCTCAGCTGATCTGCCTGCCTCACGTTCCCAAAGTGCTGGGATTACAGGCGTAAGGCACCACATCTGCCTAAGGTGGGATTTTTTTAGGGTACATTTTAATTATACAAAATAAACCAACAAGTGCTATATGCATTGACTTTTATAAAAATCAGTTGAATATTAATTATTGTTATTCACTGAATTTTAAACAAGAGGTTCTGGTGAAAATCTGGTTTTAATAAGGGAGACTTCAACTACTTTATCTTCTTTAATGACATTTTAGTAAGAATAAAAACGATAAAGAAATGCCTACCTATAGACATATTTCATATTGGAAGGAAGAGCCTGAAGACAAAATAAGTAGAAACAGCACACATTGGTGAGACTGTTTACCTGACCTAACATGATCTAATAATTTACCAGACAAGAATGTATGTATCATTAAAACCCAAGTTTTCCAAAATACAAAAAGTTGGGTAGAAAAAAATGTACATTATTCTTTGAAGAGTCAATGCTACTTATAGATAGATGTTTGATGTATGGAATATTTTTCAACCATACTCATAGAGCTTTCAGATCCTGAATACCAATAAAAAGCACCTCCACCCCCATTATTTGTTAAAATGCTGACAACCATTTCTACTATTTATTTATTTATTTATCTGAGACAGAATCTCGCTCTGTCGCCCAGGCTGGAGTGCAGTGGAGCGATCTTGGCTCACTGCAACCCCCGGCTCACTGCAACCTCCGGCTCACTGCAACCTCCGGCTCACTGCAACCTCCGCCTCCCGGGTTCAAGGGATTCTCCCGCCTCAGCCTCCTGAGTGGCTGGGACTACAGGCGCCACCACGGCAGGCTAGTTTTTTGCACTTTTAGTAGAGACGGGGTTTCACCGTGTTAGCTAGGAAGGGCTCCTCACCTCATGATCCGCCTGCCTCGGCCTCCCAAAGTGCTGGGATTACAGGAATGGGCCACAGTGCGCGCCCAGCCTCTATTATCTCAGCTTAAAAATAAAAAACAACGCCAAAGAAAAAAGTGCAGGAATTCCTGGGTTACATATTTAACTAATAATAATACAGTGCCCCAAATACGAAATAAACATTCGGATAAGGTATTTTAAAAAGGATTTTCAGGAAATGCACCCGGAGCTACAGAAGGTATTATGTATCCTACACACACACAAAAGGTCCCTGAAAGCTCCTTCCTTACTGACAATTAAGATACATAACATCTAAGTTCTAAATTTCCACGATATTACATTTTATGTCTTTTTTTTTTTTTTTTTTTTTTTTGAGACGGAGTCTCGCTCTGTAGCCCAGGCTGGAGTGCAGTGGCCAGATCTCAGCTCACTGCAAGCTCCGCCTCCCGGGTTTACGCCATTCTCCTGCCTCAGCCTCCCGAGTAGCTGGGACTACAGGCGCCCACCACCTCGCCCGGCTAGTTTTTTGTATTTTAGTAGAGACGGGGTTTCACCGTGTTAGCCAGCATGGTCTCGATCTCCTGACCTCGTGATCCGCCCGTCTCGGCCTCCCAAAGTGCTGGGATTACAGGCTTGAGCCACCGCGCCCGGCCCGATATTACATTTTAAATCATTTCTTAAAACTTAATGGCAGTAGCATTCTCTCAAAGCAAGATTAAACGTCTTGGAAAGGCAACATACACATCACGGCAAATTTGGAAGATTCTCAGAAATTCTTTTACACATCACGGTAAATCTGGAAGATTCCTAGAAATTATTTCACAAAGACGAGGATTCTTAACTATTACGCAACTACTGACGGCCTTAAAGATCCATGAACTTTCTTAATCTGCAGAGGGGTATCTGTATTTTTAAAACGTATTTTACAAGGATGTTCCTATCATTTTGAAACAAAGTTTTTACGGTGAATTCCTCAAGTAAGAAAAAAAAAATTTAATACATGATAAAACTGTTTCTGTGTTTGTACTTCGGGGCACTTAAACCTGTAGGTGTTACTTTTTAACAAGCTTTTATAAAGCTTTACCTTCATAATTTTGATTCATGAGACTAAAGCTATATGGCTATTTAAAGATTAGAACGGCTGTTACTGACAATAACGCCAGTGGTCATGTTTCTTCAAATAGGACAAAAAGTGTGCTCAAAGGAAGTCAGTTTTTGTTCTGATTTTAAATGTATATCGTAAATGCATGCATTGTGACGTCTCCATAATTTAAAACCTCTAAGAAATTTAACCTTTCACATTATAATTTAGGGATTAGTCAATCCCTTAGTACCAGTTAAATAATAGCCAGGAAAGCATTAGAAAACCTGAAGGTACATGTAAAGAAATGCTTTACATCACTACTTAAAATAGGTGTTGAATTTTAAGAGAAACATTTCTTTCAGTAAAATTTCTAATGCCTAAGGTCCATCAGGAGTAATCTCTTTTACTACATGATATTCACAGTAGTTTTGCTCTTGGCCTCACCAGTTTTAAGACTCTCCATTTAAGTAAAGCCAATTTTATACTACCTAGGGGCACAAAAATAGTCCCCAGCTCCTCTCTTTTTCCTCCTAGGTTCGGTTAAACGAGCGAACATGGAAAACACGTACACACACTCCCTTTTGGCCCTGGTCCCTAGGGCACTGATGAAAAGCAAATTATTTCTTTACATAAGGCCTGCTGTCCACCCAAAGACATTAAAAAAAAAATAGGGGAAAATACCAGAATCAGTCTGCACCCACACCTAAGCCCCGCCCCACCGGGAAAAGTGGGGGGTAGCGGGACTGTGAGGGTGGCGGAAAGGACGGAAAAGGCCGAGACTTCCAGCTCCCAGGTTCTCCACACCATTCTTTCCTTCAGGCTGCACCGCAGCCAGGGACCCTGATTCTATTTTCAGCCGCGCCTTCCGATCCTCCTCCCCGCCACCATCACAAATACACGGTCCTCAATCGCTTGAACACTGGGTGGGGAGACTAGAGTGGGCCCTCTCCCCGCCCAACCCAAGGACTGTGGGTGGGAGAGGTCTCCCTGCGCACACGGCTGACTCGACGCGCGCCCCGAGGACCTCTGAACTGACCCAAGCAGGGGGAAGATAATTCGGAGGGAGGGGTCTAAGAGGAGCCGTTATTCCTTTTTCCTCTGCCTCAGGAAAGCGCGCGAGAGGGAGGGGCCGGAACAACGAACGCTGGTTACCTAACGGTCCGGCCCAGCCAGTCAGGCTCCCAAAGCTCACACCGCGCGGGCCGCTAAGGTGGCAGCAGAGCCACAATCGCCCCAAGGGCTAAGAAGCACGTCAGGAGCACCCGAGGTGATGGGAAACGGGGGTGGGGACTGTGCTGAGCGACGTCGCCATGTTAGCACCTTCTTTCTCCGTATCCCTACAGTCTCCAGCCCTGCTGACCTCTGCCCATCATTACTCACCTTTCCAGGTCACTAGTTCATGATCCTTTCGGTCACCTGCGAGCCCCGAGCACAGCCGTGTTTACAAACCACCCCTGGACGAAAAGGCTGAACGGCACTTTAAAGGCCAAGGGCTCCCACAGGCTTCCGTCCTCTCTCGCGAGATCGGACTGACAACCCTCCCCGCCGCCGACCCGCCCCGCTCCCGGCATCCCCCCTTCCTTCTCGCGCCCCTCCCCTCCATGCACACGCCCCTTCTTGCCTTCCTTCTGAGGGAGAGCCTCCGAGTCAGGTGATGCCGTCCGGTTTAAGGAGAAGAAGGCGGGTCTTCGGCAGGGCGGGTAGAGGGGACGGGCACCAAAGAGCACTCGGGCGCTCATGATTGGGCAAGGAGCCCTAAGGGCGGGAACCAGAGGGCCCAAGGAGCGTTACCTCTGTAAACCCAAGGCTGTGGAATGCTGTGATTGGCTGTGGGCTGGAGGAGGGGGCGGGTGCAGGCGGCGGCGGAGGGCTAGGCAGGGCGTTGGCGGTGTGAGGGGAGGAAGGTGAGCTCCAGAAAGGCTGGTAGGGGGAAGCAGGGTGGGTCTTCCGAGCCCAGCCACAGGAGCCGGGTGTCTCCGTTGCCGTCGCTTCCCAGCACTAGGTAGGGAGGTGGGTAAAGGTAGGCTGCGTTCCTCAGCCCACCCCCTGACTCCCCGGGAGTCTGGACGGGGAGCTTCGGGTTAGGTGAGGTTTGGGGGAGGCAGAGTTTGCTGGTAATTCCCCATCCCTCCCCTCCAATAAACCCCACACAACTTAAAGATTTTAATATTAACTGTAGGGATGTTGGTTATTCAATAAATAGGCACAAGTTGAAAAGTATGATCAGAGGCCTCTGAAAATTTACTCAATAAAAGTTTTCACTCTTTTATTTTCCATTTATTAAATACTGATTTCTAGTCTGTAACAAAATTATGAACTAGTTTATATATTAACATAAAATACACTCTCAAAATTGTTGAAAGGTTTTAGGGGATATTATGAGAGTTAATGAGCCTGAAGTTCAAGAATGATATCTGGCATAAAAGTGAAATTGTAATGGCATTGACATTTTCACAGGTAGGTCTCTGGACTGTATACATGTATATAAGCCAAAACTAATTTTAGTTAAAAAACATTAAGCCAAATTATTAACACTTTCCTACTTAAAATGAAAGTGTTGTCCCCATATAGTAACAGTAATGTAGTAGTGTCATTGTAGTGTAACACTATGTCAGCAAAACCTCACAGTTCAGGTTACTCATGTTGGAAATGGTGGACAAAATGTTTGATTGACATCACAATTGTTAGTTCTAGAAAACATTGATTAAAATGATGCTTCTCTCTCCATCTCTCAAAACAACTAATGTGAGAAAAAGAACTAGAAATGTTACGACGTTTCAAAAGAAGTTTGAGTCAATTAGAATAGACTTTTAAAAAATTATTTTTCCATTCACGTGTATTAAAATTTGAAATTATTTTTTTCAGTGTTGATTCAATTGGGCAGTAGCTTTGGTTTTAAATTTCTCATTTCTACTTCTCCGGTCTGTTGTCAAGCAGTTAATGATCTACATGATGCATTCGAGGAACACATTTTGAAGAAAGTCTTTCAGTTCTTTTTAGACAAGAGAAGAACTAGTGATATGAATGGTACCCTGATCTGTTTTGATAATTCAGTTTCAGCTAATTTTCTAAAGAGAAGGTATACCTAAAGTGAGAAAAAAAATAAACAAGATAGGGGGCGGGAAATAGGTGGAAACTATGCCAGTCTGTTATATATGCATTTTGGCAGCCTGGCGTTTAACAAAGGGTCTCACTTTATCCACATATTTCTAGTTCCACAGCAGTTTGTTTACTATAGTTTTTCTACAAGTGGGGAAGACATTCAGCATTGTCAAAATGAATGTAGTTACCATATTCAGGTCTGATTCCATGAACTTGTCTCACTACTTATTCATATCCTCATAAAATGCCATCCTTTTCCATTTTTGTTCTCACTTCTGCATTCCTCAATATCCCCAAGGGTCCTAAAATTCTTTACAGTCTTCTCTTTACAAATGCAGGAAACTTCTTGTAGACCTCTTCTTTACCTGTCTTGTTCCATAATGCACCTACCCAAAACTTAGTTCTAAGAGAATTATTGAGGATCTAGTGAATCCCCTTTAAGAACCCAGCATGACTGCTAAATAAAACCAATATTCCTTAGATACAAAATGAGGCTATTTGAAGAAAATGCATTTCTGTTATGGAAGTGTTAATAACTAAATACCATAAGAATCAATGATGGTCTCTAAACGCCCTCAAAATCTTCCAAATGCCACATAAATGTGGTATTTCCACCTTAGTATGATAGGGCTGTTAATCCATAATCTGTTAAAACTGCTCACAAAAATTCTAAAACTAATGTGTGTGTGTGTATATATATATATACGTTCTCATGCTGCAAATAAAGATATACCCGAAACTGGGTAATTTATAAAGGAAGGAGGTTTAATTGATTCACAGTTCAGCATGGCTGGGGAGGCTTCAGGAAACTCACAATCATGGCGGAAGGGGAAGCAAACATATCCTTCTTCACATGGCGGCAGCAAAAAGAATGAGTGCCCAGCAAACGGAGAAGTCCCTTATAAAACCATCAGATCTCTGAGAACTAAGTCACTATCATGAGAATAGGATGGGGAAACCACCCCCATGATTCAATTATCTCCACCTGGTCCCTCCCATGACGTGGGGATTATGGGAACTACAATTCAAGATGAGATTTGGGGTGGGGACCCAGCCAAACCATCTCTCTCTCCATCTTCCCTTTCAACTTCCCCTCCTTTTCTCTCTCGCTAATAATTAATTTACAGAACACAGTTTCTGTTTGTCTGCAGCTAACCAAAACATAGAAGACTACAGGGCACCCCTTATGTCTGCTTGGTACAACTAATCCTAGGCTTAGGGAAAGAGCCTGCACATTTTCATGATATTCTCAGGATACCGCCTAGTACAGTGGATTAGCTGGGATTTTATCAGTGGAATCAAGGTAGGGGTGTGTGTGTGTGTGATGTGAAAGGGGTGGGGGACACAGGACATGATTACCCCACTGATATCTGAGATGAAATAGGATAATGTGGGCCCAGACATTGTACAGACATTTTGGTAGCTTCTATCTCATGGCAGATCTTTTCCTCTCTCTGCCAGTTCAGGGTCTTCCTGCACATTGCTGAAATGGCCTATGTTCAAGTTACCTCTCAGCACTTGTCCTCATCATGGAAATTGTAAGTACAGGGATGTCTACCCTCCAACCCAAATCTTGGGTTTCCCAAAATAATTTATAATTATTGGGGTGTGGCATTATGGGGAAAAAAGTCTATGTTTATCTTCACATCATACCAGTTAGCTTATACTAGCTTCAACAAAACCAGTCCAGAGAGAGGGAGAATGGAATTTAAGGGCCTTGTTTTTTTTCTTGATGCTAATGCCACCTCTCTCTCATCTGACTCACCACAAAGAGGGATTGCTGTCATTATATTCTGCTCTTTATACAATATTAGGTTATTAATAAAAATAGTACCACTCCTACCTTTCATGGCTTCCCATAAATGACCCCTCTGTGTTATTTCAATTTATCACCTTTATTGTGTCTTCCCTTGTTCCTTACTCGGTCTAAAATGCATAGGTCATCTTGTTGAACAGTGTGCTTGTTTGCTGTCTGCCTAGAGCCACTTTGACCTTCCATCATCTCTTCTTTCCAGTGCACAACCCTGATAACCCTCACTGCTCTTTACATCAGTTTGTATTAACAAGCTTCCCAAAATTGCTGGAGAGTCACAAAACTAGGTGAATGATGTTCACTACCAATTTGTTACCTGTCTGGAGCTGGGTCCCTACTGCTGCTCTGCATTTCTTTTATGCACAACTAGTCTGTGCTGTACATACCTTTCTTCTCTTTTCAAGCCCAGATCTGTAAAATTATACCTCTTGTATTTAAAAGCATATAAAAAACAAAGTTCATCATTTCCCCAAATCAGCTTTTTCCTTGTCGTCGCTAACAGTCACATAAAAAAAAAAAATCAGAGCATGGGCTTTAAGGAAGATCTGAATTTGGATCCCGACTTTGCCACTTAATGGCTGTGTGATTTTGGGAACTGTTTAACCTCTGAGCCTATTTTCCTTTGCATCTTGGAAATTATTCCCAAGTTTACAGGTTGTTATGAGGGTTAAATAACAGTATAGCTAGCACTTACTAGATGCACACACCCTCTCTTCTCCTAACTGGTTCCTGAGATCTAGGCATTAAATCCTACTGATACTACCTTTGCATTGTTTTTAAAATATAGTTGATCATTGAATAAGGTTGGGAGTTTGGGGCATTCATTCCCCCCACCAGTCTCCCATGCAATAAAAAATTTGCATATAGCTTTTGAGTTCCTCCAAACTTTACTAACAGCCTACTGTTGACCACAAGCCTTACTGATTACATAGTTGATAAACAAATTTTGTACTTTATATACATTGCATACTGTATTCTTACAATAAAAGTGGAGAAAAGAAAATGTTAAGAAAATCGTTAAGAGAAAATACATTTCTAGTACTATATCGATATCATTAAGTTTACAAGTTTACACCATCTGTTTACAAGATGAATTGTCTGAAATGGTCACAGTTGCAGCTGCGGACCTCTTCTATCTATGGTGCATATCAAGCCATTCAACTTCTTGCAATGTCATGACTTCGCGTCGTGGGACCACTTCTAGCATCACTAGTAGTACTCAGTATAGGTTCCATGGTGTTATTGAAGGTTTATAATATTGCACTAACCCAGTGAAAAATATGCAAGAACTGGCCGGGTGCGGTGGCTCACGCCTGTAATCCCAGCACTTTGGGAGGCTGAGGCAGGCAGATCACCTGAGGTAAGGAGTTGGAGACCAGCCTGACCAACATGGTGAAACCCCATCTCTACTAAAAATACAAAAATTATCTGGGTGTAGTGGCAGGTGCCTGTAATCCCAGCTACTCAGGAGGCTGAGGCAGGAGAATTGCTTGATTCCAGGAGGCGGAAGTTGGCAGTAAGCCGCCATTGCATTCCAACCTGAGAGACAAGAGCAAGACTTCATCTCAACAACAACAACAAAAAAGGCAAAAAGTGCAAAAGATCACTTTTTTTGTGTGATACACAATTTATTGGAGATGAACTGCCCCACGGAGATGATGAGCATCACAGCATTTTAAGTGGATACTCATAACACTTAAGCTCACTACAATAGCATCAGGAGGTGGCCGCTAAATTATTACAGTAGTACAGTATGTTCTTCAGTTAATTTTATGCAGTTATGGTTTACTCCATCTCTACATTTACATTTCTCTCAATGGTAAATGGTACAATGTACAGGCTATGTGCATATTTTGATAAATTTAAATTTTTATCATAGATTTATGTATATGGCACTAAATGAAGTAGACCAGTATCTACATATTTTATGCATTCATATAATTTTGTTAATTTTCTCTATTATTTCTAGGCTACATGGTTTGCCTGAGTTTTTTCAATTTGTTTCAAACCTCAAACAATTTTCCAACATACTGAAAAAAGTCTGTGTATCAGTGGACCTGCACAGTTCAAACCCATGTTGTTCAGGGGTCAACTGTCTTCACTGCCACCATCCTAGACTAGGCCTCCATTACATCTCAGCAAAGCTACTGTAGTATGACTGCTGTTCATTGCTGGCTCCCGTCCATCCCACACACTAGTCTCCTATCAACCTTTCTAAAATACACCTCTAAACTTTGAATGACTGACAGTAGCACATGAATACAACTCACACTCTTATACCTGCCTGTTTACATAAAATGGCCCCAGTCTTCCTTTACAGCCTTATCTCACACCACTTCTGTTTCATACTCAGGGAACTCCTTGTTTCTCACGTACCAATGCTGTGCTCAATTTACTTTTCCTCATGCTTTTCACTAGCCAAGATGCCCTCTTCTTCTGGTCTGTCCTTGTGACATGGTTAAGGTTTGTCTTAAATTACAAATAGTACTTTTTCATGTGATTCTTTAACTATAAAATTATTTCTACTCCCTCTGAACATCTGAACACTTAACTGCCACTCATTTAATTCACCATTTTACCAACATCATCTTATCAACATAGAAAATCCATTTCAAGTTTGACAGAAAAATAGTATCTTTATCAGCTTCTGTTCAGAAACGAAGAAGTCAGTAAAAAGCATTTAGCGTTAATATTTGTTTGCAAAGCTCATAAGCTGAGGCAGTACTTTCTATAAAAATGGTGCACAGTAAACATTTCTGCTAGGAGTAGATGCATTCCAGTGATGTACTTTCAATGTCGTAACTTTGTTACTAGAAATAAAAATTAAGTAAAAGGATGTATATTCAACGATGTTAAACTTCTGATGCACTATGCCCTTTCCCCTCTATAAAGTTTGAGTCATTGTGTGTGGTTTTTTGTTGTTATTGTTTTCTCAGAAGCCATAAGACTATGCAGCCACAGCTCAGTTAGTCCATTTTCATTCTGGGAGATTCCCTCAGCTGGGACATCTCTTACAAGAAACCTGTTTCTGAATCAGTGTTTCAAGTCTTTTCAACCACCAAAACCAGCACCAAGAACAGGTCTTTACCAAGACTGTTTTTATTTAAAATATACTTGGAATAGATGACTATTAATCTCAGCAATTTCCTATCACTTTTAAAATTTTATACTATGTACTTTGTATTACATAGTACAGTACTTCGTTTCAGTAAGACATGTAAAATTTGCCATTGTAACCACCTTAAAGTGTACAATTCAGTGACATTTATTATAGTATATTTACAATGTTGTGCAACCATCACCACTAATTCATCAAAATTAAAAAAACTTTTAAGCCAGATTTAGCAGTGAGGGGCTATATACCAACTTTAATGACACTCATGTTAATAAGTTCTGATAACCCACTACCATCAGATCAGCCGTAATTCGTCCAATTTTCATAATCCTAAAAGGAATCCCCATGTGCATTAAGCGGTCACTCCCTCTTCACCCATCTCCCTAGTTCCTGATAACTACTAATTGGCTTTGTCACTATGGATTTGCCTATTTTGGGTATTTCATATAAATGGAATCATGTGGCTGGCTTCTTCCACTTAGCATGTTTTTAGGGTTCACTCACATTTATTCAGTATGTATCAGTACCTCATTTATTTTCATGGCGGAATATTCCATTATATGGATGTATTTTACTTATCCATTCATCAGCTGATAGACATTTGGTTGTTTCTACCTTTTGACTTTTGTAAGTAGTGCTTCTATGAATACTTGTATACAGGTTTTGTTTGATACCTATTTCTAATTCTTTAGGTGATATAGACTAGATTGATGAATCAACCAAAAAAGTGGCAGCAGCTCTACCTTTTTAGCTTTTTTGGGCCTCATTTCACTTTATAGAAGGTAGCGTATGTGTAACTTAGTGATTCTCAAACAGTATGCACAAAAATCACTTGGGAAGCCTTTTTAAAGATGCAGATTGCTGAGTCTCATGTCCAAAGAGTCAATTCAGTAGGTCCCTGGAACCTAGGGATTTTTATTTTTTCCAACGAGCACTGATTCTGATGGAGGCAGTCTTCCCACACTTGAGAAACTTTGGTAACCTGACTGCTCTTTCTCATGGAAATCAACAGGCAAAGGGCCACTAAAAAAGTAAAATGTCGCTTTCCTAATTATCAACTTTTAAAAAACCCTGAAACTTGGATGATAGATATTATGGTACAATACATTTGCTAGGGGAAAAACTGTCTATAGTAGCACCACCTTCCTTTGAATGGGAAAAGTTTGACCAAGAAGCAACATAAAGTATTAGCAGCAAAATACTCTTGAACCAGCTATCATCCCCAAGACTCCCACTATAAACATGTTAGCAACAGTGATAAATGCTGCCTTACAGCAACTTTTGGCTGTAAAAATCTAGCCAATTCAGTCTACTTTTTGATATTTGGTTTTAATAGTCTTGTCCAAGTAAGAAACTAGCTGCTAGTTGGACTGAACCTGTTCTGAAAAGACATGGAAGATTCATTATAAGCACACAATTGCTTAATGTGAGACTGACTGAAAACAAAATCACATTACCTCCCAGCTTAAGGCTTCATTTCCTAAAAGCTGACGTGATTTATTTTAGAACCAACCGCCTGGAAGGTGATTCTGATTTGAAGTATTCTAACTGATGTTAGACCTTAAAAACACGAGACTGTCTTGAGTATTAACTATCTTTAATTAACCGTATTTTATAGAAGCTCAAAACACCCAAATATTTATCCTTTATATGAATAAACAAAAGTCCTATGAATTACAATATGCAGAACACTATATAAAAGAATTCCCATAAAAATTACATTGGGATATTTTCATCAGTGGAGCAACTGCTGTAGCTTCCTCTGAATTGGACAGCATCTGTCTGAATGCACATTCTTCTTTGTGATAATCTAAACTTAGTGTAAGTACAAATCACAGAAGAAATTAAAGTTTTCATCTTTAATGAAATGACTTTGGAAATAACGTACATTTCCATGACACCAATACTACAGTTTTCGGAGTCACAGTAAGATACACAGAATTACATCCGTAATTAATAAGAATGCCAACATGTCAAGCAGTAATTTGTTACATGGCAAACAAAATCAAGAAAGCAACCATCAAACAAAAGAGACCCATAGCTTCAGACAAGGCAAATCCCAGGATAGCATATGAGAACAGCTGCTGCTTCAGCGAAGGGTTTCTAAAAGAGACCACATATGACTGTTACTTTGAAATATTAGTTTCAACATGTTTGGTAAACGTTAAAGAATCAGATTACTAGTGTGGGGATTTTTTGTAAACTGAAAAGTCTGCTGGAAGAGTATTTGCCTAGATCTCTCTTATACTAGTCTCCTCAATTCTGATAATATGGTGTAAAGGTAGGGGGCTGTCTCTCAATATAAATGGTTACTCTTCATTCATTTTGATGGGTTCTGACATTCTTACCCCTCTGAAAATATGGTCTGTACCTTTTAAGATCTGACAGTTTAGGTCTTAAATAAAATAAATTGATTATTTTAAGGAATGTGCTCTAGTAATTTTAGTCCCAAAATAGTTTAACAATTAGGAATGCAGACTCTTAAGTCAGATGTAGTTAAAATTCATTTTCTGATATTTACTAGCTATGACCTGGGCAAGTAATGTGACCTCTGTGTCTCTAGACCTTCATAGGTGTTATTCTCATAGTACCCCAAATGCTGTTACGAGAATTAAGTGAGATAATGCATACAAAGCCCTTTAAATGTAATGCAAGACACAGAGTAAGCACTTAATGCAAAGTAGCTATTATTTCAGTAGCTAAGTTTCCAACTATTGCAAGCATGCTCTTAAACTTACTTATTTAGGGATAGAAATGATTACCTGGCATAACCAATGATAAGGCTGCCAAAGACTGTTCCAATACCAGCACCAGAACCAGCCACTCCTACCGTTGCAGCACCTGCACCAATAAATTTGGCAGCAGTATCAATGTCTCTGCTGATTGCACTGGTCTGAAACTCCCTTTGGATTAGCTGAGACACACCATTCTGGGCCCCATTAAATACCATAGAGCCCTAGAAAACAGAAAATAAAGGTAAAGGTCTATCAGTAATCACAGGTAGCTATTTTAATTAAGTATCATACTGTCAAAATGATAACTACTTTTTTACTTTGTAGCTGAGTGTAAAGAGGCAAATCAAGAGCTTAGAATAATGTCACTCTTGCAGAATAGGGATAACAATATCTACATCTTAAAAGCGTGTTGAAAATTAAGAAACAACATATATAAATACGCTTTTAAAGTAGGGTTTTTTTTTTTTTTAAAGAGAGGGTCTCACCTGGTTTGTCACCCAGGCTGGAGTGCAGTATAGTGTGGTGTGATCATAGCTCACTATAGGCTCGAACTGCTGGGGTCAAGCAATCCTCCCGCCTTGGCCTCCCACAGTGCTAGGAACACAGGTGTGAGCCATCGCATCCAGCCCAATAGAGCAGATTTTTCAATAACTGTAGCTATTATAATTTTAAATATAGGCAACTTAAATCGATAAGACTTGAATATAAGTACTACAGTATTTCTTGGTCAAGTTTTGGACAGAGAAATTTCTCTACTTGGCTCATCTAGTTTTTTGGATAAAAGGGTGAAAAAGAATTGCCTTCAAACTCTTATAAAGTTATTTTCCTTCACTCTAATCAAAACCCTACCCTTACTTGGTAGTGTTACCTAATTTCAATTATTGCTACTATTACCTCTCCAGTCCTAGCCTCTGGTCGAGATAACACTGATGCAGAAATTGGTCTGTATGCAACTCTGGATCCAGCTCGGATCTATTAATGATAAAAAAAAAAAAAAAAAAAAAAAA
>NW_016804432.1:5725207-5738032 GCF_001698545.2 Rhinopithecus bieti | reverse complement strand
TTTGGTCATTTTAATACATGAAGTAATTTTAATAAAGTTTCATGCTAATGAAATTGTAAAGCTTGCTACCTTAAATAAAATTTCTAGTAACAATTAATTACAAAGAGAGTAAGAACTGCTTTTGACATTTCCATTATTGTAGCGCCATAAGTCAAGTCAGAAAAAAGCAATAAATACCACACATTCTTTGGCAATTTTAAGTGGACCAACAAGTATATTAGTAGTGTCACTATAAACATTCATCATTCAAAATAGCCCAACAGTTAATATAAGCCCTGACCATTTCAAAGATATTTCTATATGACCATTAATCATTTAAAAAAAGTGTCTAAAAAAGGAACTTAAGCAATTCTACATCAGTTTAAGAATAATCTGTGAAATATCTGACCATAAGGACATATTCCGGTCCAACTTCTCTGCCCTTGAGTGTCTATAAACTAAGGTCACAGAAAAACCCTTCAGAACCAAGATCTGATTGTCTAAGACAAATCCTCCAGATTTAGACTCACTTAAAGCCTGCAAAATTGTTATGAAAATAATACTCCAGAGGCAGGAAGAAAGACTCTGGGCTCGTTCCCCCACCACCTTCTTCCGCCCCCACACGGAAAGGCAAAGTCCCTCCCTCTGCAGCAACGAGTTTGACCTACAGACAGGCACTGGAAAGCACTGCTGAGGTGAACTAGGCCTCAGCGGCCCCCTACATCCTCTGCAGTACTCCAACCTTCGCGTCGACCCCAATCCAACAGAGAAGCTGAGAGGAGGTGGGGGAAAGGGCCGCTCCGGGTCTAAGGACAGGAGAGTTTGACCTACACCGAGTGAGGCCTGACAGCTAGGCCTCGGCTGCTCTGCCTCGCCCTAGTGGCGAGGAGAAGGCTGAGATGCCCTAAGATTAGGAAGAAAGGAAGAAAACGGCAATGGGTTAATGGGTGAGGACACAGCCGTTCCCGGAGGGCGGTGTGCCCCGCCTGAGGGTTGCCCCATACAACAACGTGGACGCTCCAGGACAAGCGGCCCAGCCCTCAATCCCCCCGGCCCTGCCTGGGCTACGCACCAGAGCGGGCGTGCAGGCGAGCTTGGCGCAGGCGAACATCTTACACTCTTCGGGACCGCGCGGCTGGAGATACTGGGTGACAGGTGACGTGGGCTCCTCTCCCTCTTTCTCTCTGCGGAGGCAAAGAGGCTTAAGGTCAAGTGCCCTCCAAGGGCCTGTCCTTCCTACCCAGGCCCCGCAGGCTCCCGTGCACGCCGTCAGTTTGGGACCCGTGCCCAGTGAGGCGCCGGCACAATGAATGGGTCCCTGTTGGGCGCCGCTCCGCCCTGACCAGGCCGGGCTCCCTGTGCCCTCCACTTACCTTCCGGAGAGGTAGCTGCGGCACAGGCGGCGGCAGAGGTCGAAGTAATGGGGACTGAGCGCGCAAGCGCGGTCCGGCTCTTATTCGCGCCGCAGCACCCGGATGAAGAAGGCGGGGTTTCGGGTGCACCAAGGAAGCTAGTCAAGGTCACTTTGTAACAACTTTATTGGCAACTAGCCGGGAAGGACAACGACAACTACCTGGTGAGTGGGCAGGCAGTGAGTGGTAAGAGGGAGACAAAAAGAAAAACTGTAGACTAGCCCCGGCAGAGAGGACTAAACAGATTAACTTTTGATATGAGTTGGCTGCGGGATAGTGGGTCTTTTTCTTCACGTTGTAAGATTTGGCCTTTTATCAGTTGCTACTTCTCTGTAGTAGAAGTTGATTTTGCTGGTCATTCTCTTCCTCTGTGAAATAGGACTGTGGCTGGCGGGAGGAAAGAAGGGTCATTTACTACTTAACAGGAAACTAGGGTCTCCAGCAGAGTGAAGGTATTTATTTCAAGGAACCTGGAAAATGGTTCCAGAAGTATGGCTAATCCTTCAGGTGAAAGAGGGCCTGACCTAGAAGTACTGGTGGAGCCATAAGCAAATGAGTAGATCTAAGAGCTTTGTCATCTGGGACACAAAATTGCCTCTGGGTAAAGTGAGGGTGCTCAACTTTTCTTCTAGCCCTAAGATTGGAAGATTTAAGGGATTGTAATGTATTTCATGTAGGGCTTCAGACTAAAAAAAGTCTGAGTATTCTCAAAACCTACTCAATTTTAACACCCGTTTAAGTTTGAACAAAAATTATCTTCTTCAGAGGAATGCAGAAATATCTCAGAAAAATGACTCTGACTGAAATTCTGGTCTTTTTAGATCCTTGAATTATGTAAATTTAATTTAGTAATTCTAACAAATGGCTAATGGAAGTGATATCAACACATCAACATAAAAGATTAAACATCTAGAATGCCCTGCTAAGAAGATGGCTGGGGACTGAACACCAGCCCACTCTGCCTAGAGCCCTGGCATGAGACAACATCAACCGAGAGGATCAGCTTTTTACTCGTTAGCACAAAGGTGCAGTATTATCTAGCAGCAACGCTGGGGAGAAGCCCTCAGAACTAACACTTGAAAAATGAATAAGGCTTTGTCACTAATCCAACTTCAAATGCACATGGTTCAAAATTACAAAAATACTAATAATTTTAGGCTCAATCGTTAGCTGGAAAATAGAGATAATTCACGTGTACGGTTCAACAAGCAATTATTCATATAGTTTCTCAAGTACTCAATTCTAACCTGAAGAACATGGTGTCCTGTGGTGTCTGCAGTAGAATAAACAATAAAGCCCTGTACTTCAATAATATGTCCTCTAGGGGAAAAAATTATTCTAAGTGGATTTATGCGTAGAGATGGTTTTTTTTTTTTTTTTTTTTTTTGAGACAGAGTCTCGCTCTGTCGCCCAGGCTGGAGTGCAGTGGCCAGACCTCAGCTCACTCACTGCAAGCTCTGCCTCCCGGGTTTACGCCATTCTCCTGCCTGAGCCTCCCGAGTAGCTGGGACTACAGGCGTCCGCCACCGCGCCTGGCTAGTTTTTTTGTATTTTTTTTAGTAGAGACGGGGTTTCACCATGTTAGCCAGGATGGTCTCGATCTCCTGACCTCGTGATCTGCCCGTCTCGGCCTCCCAAAGTGCTGGGATTACAGGCTGGAGCCACCGCGCCCGGCCTGTAGAGATGATTTTAAGTGATGTTCCTATTTCTTTAGCACTAAATCAGTGGCAGTAACTATTGAGGAGGAAGCAAGAAAGAAGCCAAGATCCATAGTGGCTGCTTCCAAGTTGCATATGGAGTACTTGCTATGGCAGGGAGAGACATAGGTTCCGAAATCCAGCCTAGTCTGTTCTGTGGAGAGGCCTGAACATGGCTGTGACTCCACGGTGCTATTCTAGATAGATAACTCAGACTTTGCTTGGTTTTGCATCCTAAGATTTGCATCATAGAAAGAGGGGAGTGGCTGGGCACGGTGGCTCATGCCTGCAATCCCAGCACTTTGGGAGGCCAAGGCGGAGGGATCACGAGGTCAGGAGATGGGAGACCATCCAGGTTAACACGGTGAAACCCCTTCTCTACTAAAAGAAAAAAACAATACAAAAAATTAGCTAGGCGTGGTGGCAGGTGCCTGTGGTCCCAGCTACTCGGGAGGCTGCGGCAGGAGAATGGCGTGAACCCGGGAGGCGGAGCTTACAGTGAGCCGAGATCGCGCCATTGCACTCCAGCCTGGGCGACAGAGCAAGACTCCATCTCAAAAAGAGAAAGAGGGGAGTGAAGGCCGGGCGCGGTAGTTCATGCCTGTAATCCCAGCACTTTGGGAGGCCGGGGCGGGCGGATCATGAGGTCAGGAGATGGAGACCATACTGGCTAACACAGTGAAACCCCTTCTCTACTAAAAATACAAAAAATTAGCCAAGCGTGGTGACAGGCGCCTGTAGTCCCAGTACTCAGGAGGCTGAGGCAGGAGAATGGTGTGAACCTGGGAGTTGGAGTTCCAGCCTGGGAGATAGAGCGAGACTCTCTATCTCAAAAAAAAAAAAAAAAAGAGAGGGGGGGGGGGGGGGGGAGTGAATTGGAGTAACACCAACCCGGGTTGATTGAGGGTGGATATTTGCACTGAGGAAGTTTGAAGAAAAAAAGTACCTTATGAGAGGACTAAAGTGAGGCCCTAAAGATGAACAGGGAACTCCCTGAGAAGTATCTAATCCTTTCTTTGTTTTTTCATGGACAGTGGGGACAATCATAGTAAGTTATGACATCATAATTTGGCAATATCTGATAAGACTGGGTGATTATGATAGTCTGAGTGACGATGGCAGGATGAAGATAGGAATCTGATAGTAAAGAGAAGTATGACAGATCACTTCCAAATATAGCCCTGTCCAGAAACCACCTGGACAGAAAAAAGGCAGGAGAAAGAGAATTGAGGTGTCCAACACATATGAGTGAGGCCTTCTTGGATCTCTAGCTCTCGTCAAGCCTTCCCAACACCACGAGGAATAGAAATGAGCTATCCAAATGAGCTTTACCCAAATTCCTGACCCACAGTGTCAAGAGCAAAGAAAGGGTTGTCGTTTGGGTCTTTCCGCTTTTTGTGTCGCCACAATGGTGCATATGAATGTCCTGTCTGATGCTCTCAAGAGCATCAACAATGCCGAAAGGAGAGGCAAACGCCAGGTTCTTACTAGGCTGTGCTCCAACATCATCATCCGGTTTCTCATTGTGATGGAGAAGTATGGTTACATTGGCGAATTTGAGATCATTGATGATCACAGAACTGGGAAAACTTGTTGTGAACCTCACAGGCAGGCTAAACAAGTGTTGAGTTATCAGTCCCAGATTTGATGTGCAACTCAAACATCTGGAAAAATGTCAGAATAATCTACTTCTATCCCTCTAGTTTGGTTTCATTGTACTGACAACCTCAGCTGGTATCATGGACCATGAAGAAGCCAGAAGAAAACACACAGGAGGGGGAATCCTGGGATTCTTTTTTTAGCGATATAACACATATTCACAAATAAAATGCCTCATGGATTCTGGTACTAAAAGAAAAAAAAGAAACGTTGTCATTTGAAGCTATTAAGTTTTAGGGTTGTTTATTATGAAGTGCTAATATCTATTTAGTAATAGATAACTAAAACAGGAAACACTGTCTGCTAAATATTCACTACTTCTTTGAGATCCATGTGGAGGTAGCAGCATCTCTTTTTTTTTTTTTGAGACAAAGTCTTGCTCTGTCATCCAAGCTGGAGTGCAGTGGTTCGACCATAGCTCACTGCAGCTTCGATCTCCCAGGCTCAAACAATCCTCCCACCTCAGCCTTCTGAGTAGCTGGGACTACAGGCATGTACCACCACACCTGCTAATTTTTAAATTTTTTATTAAGCCAGGATCTCCCTATGTTGCCCAGGCTGGTCTCCAACTCCTAGGCTTAAACTATCCATCTCGGCCTCCCAAAGAGCTGGGCTTACAGGAATGAGCCACCGCATCCATCCAGTAGCAGCATCTTAAAATGGGGAATTTCAGTTTAAAATTCCAAGTGTAGCTCATAGCAAACCAGATAGAAAGAAGCCCAGGTTTTGGTTACTAACTGCCTTTCCTTGAAGTATTGAGGTATAGTAGGATTGTTATCATTAACTTTAGGGAGGTAACTCCAACTGACTACATGGAAAGATATTTAAATTATCTACTTTGAACATTTTAGGCCAGGTATGCTGGCTTAGGCCTGTAATACGAGCACTTTGGGAGGTCAAGGTGGGTGGATCACTTGAGTTTAGGAGTTTGAGACCAGCCTGGCAACATAGCGAAACCCCATCTCTACAAAAAATACAAAAATTAGCTGGGCATGATGGTATACACCTGTAGTCCCAGCTACTTGGGAGGCTGAGGCAGGAGGATCCCTTGAGCCTGGGAGGTAGAGGTTGCAGTGAGACAAAATTACACCACTGTACTCCAGACTGGGTGATGGAAATGATACCCTGTCTTAAATTTTTTTAAAAAAAACATTAATAGCCTGCAAAAGTTTCACCAGCCTTCTCGTGCTGGTGTTATAAAAAAAAAAATTGTTGAAATGAAAATCAGAAATATAAGTTTAAAATATTCCGGGCTGTTATTATATTTAGTTTTTCTTATAAAAGCTTTTGTGTCTTATTGTTGGCTTTAATTTGTTATCAATTTCTCTTAAAAAAAAAAAAAGCCGGCCGGGCGCGGTGGCTCAAGCCTGTAATCCCAGCACTTTGGGAGGCCGAGACGGGCGGATCACGAGGTCAGGAGATCGAGACCATCCTGGCTAACATGGTGAAACCCCGTCTCTACTAAAAAATACAAAAAACTAGCCGGGCGAGGTGGCGGGCGCCTGTAGTCCCAGCTACTCGGGAGGCTGAGGCAGGAGAATGGCGTAAACCCGGGAGGTGGAGCTTGCAGTGAGCTGAGATCCGGCCACTGCACTCCAGCCCGGGCGACAGAGCGAGACTCTGTCTAAAAAAAAAAAAAAAAAGCCTCTGAACCTGCACTAGTTTTATAGGACATTCAATTGAGGTTAGCTCAAATCAATACTATGCCCTTTCTTTGAACATTGTGAGGACACAGGGAAAAGGTAAGAGTTTGCAATATAATTGGGGCATATGAGAAATTGGACTGATGTAAATAAAAAATTAGAGAAAAATACAAATTACTACACATTCCAGGACAAAGTTGTGTGATGCACTGAGGGAAATTGCATTAGAAAAGAGACTGTCCTGGTCAGAAATAACTTACTGAAGAGAAACTTGAGCTAGGACTTGAAAGATGGCATGATTCGGATAGAAAAGATTTCTAGGTGTCTCTTAAATAGATCCTAACACTCCCAGATCTACCAACTAACTACCTACTCTGCTAATCAATTTCTAGTGTAGAAACTTTTGTCCTTAAACTTCATTTTCGACTGTTCTACAAATTATTTAACCACTTTAATGACATCTAGTATACTGGACTAGAATATTTACTAAACGGGCCACAAATAATTTAGTAAGAAACTAAGAGTAAATGTATGTCTCCATGTCCTCTTTAGGTCTAGGCTAAACTTTATAAATGAGTTACATGAAAACAATGTCCTAATAAAATAAATGTTATTCTGTCCTTCTTTTCTGGTAAGATATGCTAGTTATTGAGGAAAAAACAATTGTATGTCATAGTGTATAATTAATATAAAAAGACTACTTACATGAAAAGAAAATGAACAAGTATATGGAAATGAAATCAAATCCCTCTGCTAATTCTTGCCCATCTCAAATGTAAGTAATTTCCTAATTTTTCAATTTGTGGCAGACACAGCTAGTTGCCTATCCAACATCCATTCTCTCCTTTTTTTCTTACTTACAGAGATCTGTCCCCAGTTTAAAAAATGCTGAGCTTCTCAGATTCCCTTATGATTAGGAATGGTCAATGACATGTGAGTTGAAGTTACTTGGTGATGCCCCTAAGAATGTGCAGAAAAGGGATAGATTCAAAGGGATCATTCTTTCTTTTCCATTACCTTTTTTTTTTCTGGAATACAGATCTAATGTCTGGATGGGAGGCAGCAATATTGCAACTACAAGAACAAAAGTCACACGTTAAGGATGGAGAATCTGGAAAGTAGGAACCTGAATTTTTCACTTTTTTTTGGAGTAAGCAGCCCTTAATTGCCTATTTATGGAGTTCATGTCACATGAAAAAAATAAATCTCTATTTGGCTAAGTCACTGAAGCCAGTTTCTGTTATATGCAGCTAAACACAACCCAAACTAATAGATAATTTTGTAGACTTACATCTCTGAAGATCTTTGGCCTTTGGGCTGTGATTACAGCTGAAGTGCCCCTTCTCCCCCCAAATTTACATTAATTTACATCTGTCTTTTCTTCCTTATTTGATGGTATGGTATGTCTGCTAGGGACCAATCAGTAGACAAAAAACATACCTGTGATTTGAACAGGGAAAATTTAACATTAAAAAAACCATTAACCAGTGAAAGATGCCTAAAAGGAGCAGAGTGGACTCTAAGGGGTCCAGTGGTACTCCTGTAGGCATGGCTACTAACCTTGGCTGAAGAAGAACTTACAAGAAGAAGGAAACTGAGAAATTTAGAGGAGAATGTGTGACTGCCACAGGAATGTGTAGTCCACCTGTGCTGAAGAAACTTGCTGGAGGCATGGGCCGTAACTGAACTGTGAGGACTGTAGAGGTGAATACTACCAGGCCCCGCCTGCAAACCAATCCACTGGCTCCACACAAAAACGTCTACCAGAAGAAGAATGTCAAGTCCTTTCCTCTGCTCTGGCCTCCCAGTGTCTCTCCATCATCTTCTATTGGCAGAACCTATCATTTTACCATTGCCAAAGCAGAAATTTGGCAGGGTCCAGCTTACAGGGTCCAGCTCCAGAATAACAAAGCAAGGGAAAAAAAGATGGATTTGTAGCTGAGAAGTCATAAGTTATAAGTCAATAACTTAAGAAGTCGTAAGTTAATAACTAGCACAGATAGTAAGATTCTCAACGGCAGGCATTATGTCTAATGCATGCTATGTCTCTCATAGCACCTAACAGAGTGTTAAACATAGTAGTCACTCAATAATGTTTTCTCCATAATAAATAGTATGTATGAAATGATTGGCAATAATTTTATTATCCTTTTTTATTTGTAATTTATGTGGGTACACAGTAGGTGTATATATTTATGGGGTACATGAGTTATTTTGGGACAGGCGTGCAATGTGTAATAATCACATCATAGGGTATTGGCTACCCATCCCCTCAAGCATTTATCCTTTGTGTTACAAACAATCCTATTACACCTGTTTATCTATTTTATTTTATTTATTTTTATTTTTTTTATTTTTTTGAGACGGAGTCTCGCTCTGTCACCAGGCTGGAGTACAGTGGCACAATCTCGGCTCACTGCACCCTCCACCTCCAGGGTGCAAGCGATTCTCCTGCCTCAGCCTCCCGAGTAGGTGGGACTATAGGCGCGTGCCACCATGCCTGGCTAATTTTTTGTATTTTTAGTAGAGATGGGCTTTCATCATGTTAGCCAGGATGGTCTTGATTTCCTGACCTCAGGTGATCAGCCTGCTTCAGCCTCCCAAAGTGCTGGGATTACAGGCGTGAGCCACTGCGCCCAGCCCGTTTACCTATTTTAAAATATACGATTAAATTATTATTAACTATAGTCACCATGTTGTGCTATTAAATACTAGGTCTTATTCATTCTTTTTATTTTTTACTTTTTGTACCCATTAACCATCCCCCCTTTTCTCCTACCCCCACCCTCCACTACCCTTCCTGTCCTCTGGTAACCATCCTTTCATTTTCTATCTCCATGAGTGCAATTGTCTTGATTTTTTTATTCCACAGGTAAGTGAGAACAAGCGATGTTTATCCTTTTGTTCCTGGCTTATTTCATTTGACATAATGTCCTCCAGTTCCATCCATGTTGTTGCAAATGTCAGAATCTGATTTTTTGTTATGGCTGAATAGTACTTCATTGTGTATAATTACCACATTTTCTTCATCCATTCATCTGCTGATAGACACTTAGAGGCTGCTTCCAAATTTTGGCTGTTGTGTGAATAGTGCTGCAGTAAACATGGGAGTGTATATATATCTTTGACATACTGATTTCCTTTCTCGTGGGTATATATCCAGTAGTTTGCTGGATCATATGGGGGCTCTATTTTTAGTTTTTTGAGGAACCTCTAAGCTGTTCTCTGTAGTGGTTGTACTAATTTACATTCCTACCAACAGTGTATGAAGGTTTCCTTTCCTTCACATCCTTGCCAGCATTTTTTATTGCCTGTTTTTGGATAAAGGCCATTTTAACTGGGGTGAGATGATATCTCATTGTAGTTTTGATTTGCATTTCTCTGATGACCAGTGATGTTTAGCACCTTTCCACATACCTGTTTGTCATTTGTATATCTTCTTTTGAGAAACGTCTATTCAAATCTTTGGTCCATTTTAAAATCAGATTATTATATATTTTTTCCTGTAAAGTTGTTTGACTTCCTTATATATTCTGGTCATTAATCTCTTGTCAGATGAGTAGTTTGCAAATATTTTCTCCCATTCTGTGGGTTGTCTCTTCACTTTTATTGTTTCCTTTGCTGTGCAGAAGCTTTTTAACTTGATGTGATTCCATTTGTCCATTTTTGCTTTGGTTGCCTGTGCTTGTGGGTTATTACTCGAGAAATTTTTGCCCAGACCAATGCCCTGGAGAGTTTTCCCAATATTTTCTTGTAGTAGTTTCATAGTTTGACATCTTAGATTTAAGTCTTTAGTCCATTTTGATTTGATTTATATGTAAGGCAAGAGATAGGGATCAATTTCAGTCTTCTTCATATGGATATCCAGTTTTCCCAGCACCATAATTATTCTTCTCTTTTAGCTAAGATGTGTGTCTCTTGAGAAAAATTCGGATTGCCTCCAGTATTTCTTTGAATATTGCAAAATTCAAACAGAGAACCCAAGGAATATTTTAAAATTGGTGGTATGAGTTTAAAATACTTGGACATTTTTGTGTGTCTATGAAGGATTCTGTGTTTATACTCTCATGTGCCTAAAGAATTCATCAAAAAACCCAAAACATTAAAGCCCTTTATGTGTCCATTGCATGATACAATAAATATTGGCAGGAATGGAACATAGGTTGAGGAAGAACTAGGCCCTACATTGAGTTGTCAGGTAGGAATGTTTGTTTGTGGTCATCTTTTCACTTCTTCTTTTGATATTTTTAGTCCATTCCCAGGCCACTTACTCTCTCTTCGGACACCTGGCATCTTTATGGTGTCTCCTGACTATATAAGACTCTTTATGGTAGCACCTACTAAAGCCATCTCTCTGTAGACCATGTCTAGCTCCAGAATTTTTACCCATGTAAAATCTTGATCTCCTAAGTGCTTGTTTCAGCAGCACATATAGCAACATTTTAATGATATAGAGAAGATTAGCATGGCTCCTATGCAAGGACAATACATAAATCCATCAAGTATTCCATATTTTTATAGTATGCTATCATTTATCTCAGAAGTGAAGAGAGATATGTGATTTTATCTAAGACATGAAGAGAATTACAAATTTATTTCTTATATTTAAAAAATAGAAGGTTCATAGTCACCTGTGGGGGAAGGAACAGGTCAGAGGGAATAAAAATAGAAGCTGGGCTGGATGTGGTGGCTCACGCCTGTAATTCCAGCACTTTGGGAGGATCTGGTGGGCAGATAACAAGGTCAAGAGATCGAGACCATCCTGGCCAACATGGTGAAACCCCCTCTCTACAAAAAATACAAAAATTAGCTGGGCATGGTGGTGCGCACCTGTAGTCCCAGCTACTCGGGAGGCTGAGGCAGGAGAATTGCTTGAACCTGGGAGGTGGAGGTAGCAGTGAGCCAAGATGTGCCACTGCACTCCAGCCTGGTGACGGAGCGAGACTCCATCTCAAAAAAAAAAAAAAAAAAAAAAAAAAGTTCCAAAATGGCCAAATAGAAACAGCTCCAGTCTACAGCTCCTAACGTGAGCAATGCAAAAGACTGGTGATTTCTGCATTTCCAACTGAGGTATCAGGTTCATCTCACTGGGGCTTATTGTACAGTGGGTGCAGCCCACAGAGTGTGAGCCAAAGCAAGGCGGGGCATCGCCTCACCCGAGAAGCACAAGGGGCTGGGGAATTCCTTTTCCTAGCCAAGGGAAGCTGTGACAGACGGTACCTGGAAAATTGGGACACTCCCACCCTAATACTGCGCTTTTCCAATGGTCTTAGCAAACAGCACACCAGGAGATTATATCCCACACCTAGCTTGGAAGGTCCCACACCCATGGAGCCTTGCTCACTGCTAGCACAGCAGTCTGAGATCCAATTGCAAGGCAGCAGTGAGGCTGGGGGAGGGGCACCCACCATTGCTGAGGCTTGAGGTAAACAAAGTGGCCAGGAAGCTCAAACTGGGTGGAGCCCACTGCAGCTCAAGGAGGCCTGCGTGCCTCTGTAGACTCCACCTCTGGGGGCAGGGATAGCTGAACAAAAGGCAGCAGAAACTTCTGCAGACTTAAACATCCCTGTCTGACAGCTTTAAAGAGAGTAGTGGTTCTCCCAGCATGGAGTTTGAGATATGAGAATGGACAGACTGCCTCCTCAAGTGGGTCCCTAACCCCTGATTAGCCTAACTAGGAGGTACCTCCCAGGAGGGGGCCGACTGACACCTCATACGGCCAGGTGCCCCTCTTAGATGAAGCTTCCAGAGGAAGGATCAGGCAGCAACATTTGCTGTTCTGCAATATTTGCTGTTCTGCAGCCTCCGCTGGTGATACCCAGGCAAACAGGGTCAGAGTGGGCCTCCAACAAACTCCAGCAGACTTGCAGCTGGGGGTCCTGACTGTTAGAAAGAAAACTAACAAACAGAGAGGACATCCACACCAAAACCCCATCTGTTTGTCACCATGCTCAAAGACCATAAAACCACAAAGATGGGGATAAACAAGAGCAGAAAAGCTAAAAATTCTAAAAATCAGAGTGCCTCTTCTCCTTCAAAGGAACGCAGCTCCTCACCAGCAATGGAACAAAGCTGGACGGAGAATGACTTTGACGAGTTGAGAGAAGGCTTCAGACGATGGGTAATAACAAACTTCTCCGAGCTAAAGGAGGATGTTTGAACCCACGGCAAAGAAGCTAAAAACCTTGAAAAAAGATTAGATGAATGGCTAACTAGAATAAACAGTATAGAGAAGACCTTAAATGACCCAATGGAGCTGAAAACCATGGCAAGAGAACAATGTGACGCATGCACAAGCTTCAGTAGCCGATTCAATCAAGTGGAAAAAGGGTATCAGTGATTGAAGATCAAATGAATGAAAGGAAGCAAGAAGAGAAGTTTAAAGAAAAAAAGGAAAAAGAAATGAACAAAGCCTCCAAGAAATATGGGATTATG